>NC_142940.1:47504988-47524988 GCF_046866305.1 Octopus bimaculoides | reverse complement strand
CATCAACAGTTTACTTCACACAGATCAGTTATAAATTTCCATCTACCATATTCAGGCGACCTCCTAACGTTATCGAGAAAATATCTACATATAAAAAATAAGAACTCTTCAACCAGAAATAAAAATGAAATTAACGCACCAGCGATTAGCAAGAAAAGATTAGGGTGATGTAAAGTGTAGAGGCTGGTAGAGATTCGATACTTAATGAAAAGATGTTGACATAAATATATTCGTACTCTTACTTGGCAACATACACTCAAACATAGAGCCACACATATTTAAAGAAATGCACATTCGACTATACACACAGCGACTATATACACATATATATTTGATGTATATATGTTTATATAAACATACATATATACATATATATATATACATATATATATATGTGTGTATATATACATATATATATATATATATATATATATATATATATATATATATATATATATATATATATATATATATATATATGTATGTATATATACACACATATATATATATATCTATATATACACATATATATATATATCTATATATACACACATATATATATGTATGTTTATATAGATATATATATATGTGTGTATATATACATATATATATATATATATATATATATATATATATATATATATATATATATATATATATATATATATATATATATATATATATATATACGTATGAACGTACATACATATGTACATAAATACACGAGGGGGTGCTGAAATGTTCCTAGCTTTGTGTAAAAGAAAGTACAGGAGGATCAATTAATTATGGTTCTGTTTAACATATTACCCTCTCGGATTCACACACTTATTGCAGTGGTCCTTCATTTTTCTAAGCCCTATAAAAGAATGCGGAAGGTTGGGTCTCCAGCCAGTCATTTCACAATAGCCTTAATGCCTAGATATCTTATTTCTTTATTTCCCACAAGGGGCTAAACATAGAGGGGACAAACAAGGACAGACAAAGGGATTAAGTCGATTACATCGACTCCAGTGCGTAAGTGGTACTTAATTTATCGACCCCGAAAGGATGAAAGGCAAAGTCGACCTCGGTGGAATTTGAACTCAGAACGTAACGGCAGATGAAACACCGCTAAGCAATTCGCTCGGCGTGCTAACGTTTCTGCCAGCTCACCGCCTTATTGCCTAGATAACATCAGCGTGTGTGTGTGTCTTTGTGTGTGTGCATTCTCGTGTCTGTCGCCGCGTACACCTGTACGTTTCCTTGTGTATAACCGTATGTATTTAAATATATGTGACTGCATATTTGTAGGTATATAGTTCTATGCAAATTTGATCTTTTTTTTCTTTTTCACATCTCCTGAATCCTTCTCCCTTTCTATAATTCCCATCGCTCCTTAAATGTTTTTACTAATCGTTGATGCATTACTTTCATTTTATTTCCGGTTGAAAGCGTCTTCTTTTTTATATAGAAGTACGCGACCATTTTAGAACGTCGCCTGCGTGTGGTAGATGAACATTCATAAATAATTCCGTCATTTATAATAGCTAGAGATGTTATATTTCTTATGGCATTATAAAAGTATCAATAGGAACCACAGATGAATTATAAACAAAGTTTTATTAAGCTTAACGCAAGGTAATAAAAATCTGTTCACCGTGACAGTTTTGAGTGACTTCATCCGTCTTACGATTGAACAACAACGTCTTGTGTCCGAGTTCCTTTAGGTGGGTTCACTTTTGCAAGCACTCTCTCTGGAATAAACTTCATTGAAGCTTTTTTCTCTTTTGCATCCTACCATCACTACCACCGAAGGATCCTGGGCCCTACTCCTCTTCTTCTGAATAAGGCATCCAAAAAGCAAACCACATGTAGTATATATATATATATATAGTAGCTACTTTCTGGTATACGAGCAAAGCCTTAGCTGGAGGATTTAGTGTGAGGTTTGTATGACACTTGAGCCCGGCCAAAGATCTGCATATTCTATTCCATAATGCATACCTGTGTTAGCTGGCAGAGGGAACAGGTGTCACAGTATGAAGTCTTTTGGCATTCCTTTTCAATGCTCCAAGGCACACCTTTCCACAGGTTGCATGACTCGAACCTTTTCTCCAACAAATCACACAAATAAAAAAGCAACACTCCCATATATATATATATATAGTTTCTAATGGAAAGCGGTTGCTCTTTCACAGGGATGTATTTCATCGAAGCGTATCTCCATATCGATTAATTATCCTCGAATTTGTTAATTTGTGTTAGTATTAGTGTTTATTGATGCTTCATCATCGACATTAGTGCTTAACACTTATAAAGTTTTAGTTGTCATTATGGATGTTTTCATCTATCCGATATAAGAAAACAGTAGTTAATAATACAATATAAAGAAAATGGAGAGTGTGAACATAGAAAAAAATCAATTTATTTATATAATAGTCAATTTTATGTCACCTACGCACGTTTCAATTTCCCTTTCATTCATATTTTACCATTTGACTATTATAAAAATAAATTGATTTCTCTGTGTTCACACTCTCCATTTTCTTTATATTACATATATATATATATTACATCGCTCATGAAGCAAATCTAAGAAACAAAGATAGAATGGCAGAGCCGCTCTAATCAGAAATAGGTTCAGTACAGTATAATTCGATTTGTTGGGAACTGTTACATTATGAATATCCTAAAACAAATTATTAACGGCGAAATGGAACCTGAAATGTTTGCTTGTCACTTGTCGGAGTGCAATTTAAGATATCGGTGAGGTCGAACATTTGGTATCAATCAACCATTTTGAATTTTGCATCAATAGTTTCAATAAAATTCTGTCACACGTCGCAAGGTCTTAATTTTTAGCATGAAACCATCACAGTCGACTACCTGCAGGCAGCACATTTATGTATCAATCTTGAAGAGACATCTTGTGAATTTGTACATATATAGCCTACACGTGCGCGTATATTTTGTAATAACTACAATATATAATTTATACAATTTCATAAACACGAGCAAATACGCACACTGATACACCTGTAAAAATTCAATCACAGGTATATTGATGTACATAAATGCATATATAAACACATACATTGATACATGTACACATATGTACATCCATACAGCCATACACACGTAAATATATACATACACCTATACATACATACATACATACATACATATATACATACATTCACACATGTACATATATATATATATATATATATATATATATATATATATATATATATATATATATATATGAAGTTATTCACATATACACCCACTCTAAAACACACGTGCATGCATACATATATAAACAGTCATATAAACACTCATGTATATATATATATATATATATATATATATATATATACACCCACACACACATACACATACATACACTTATTATATACACGCCCATACGTATATATACACCTGCACACATACATTGCATACATGGAATCATACACATATACATACATTCGTACTTAAACATACATGCATACATCCATACAAACCACATTCATACATATATACATATATATACAGGCATACATTCACACACACACATATATATATAGAGGAACATAACTAGATGCATATATAAAAACATACACCCACCCACACACGTACTGTCACGCACTTAACTGCATACACAGACACACGGATATACTACAGACACCACAGACACGCCAATATATACATACATGCACCTTTATAGATGCATACATCCATGTATGCATAAATACATACATACACACATACGTAAGTACATACGTACATGCATGCATGCATACATACATGCATATATACATACGTATGTACGTACATGCATGCATACATACATACATACATACATACATACATACATACATACATACATACAAGCATGCATACATACATACATACATACATACATACATACATACATACATACATACCCCAATAACAAAATTGAAAACCAAACAAGAAAATGACACCCGCAAGACATCTTAAAATTAGTTTCAAGTATCGATAATTTAGTTTCAATGAAATGAACGTTAAAAAAAAACAAAAAGATCAATAAAAATAATTTTGTTGACGAATACTTTGCCCTAGAATTCTTCAGTTTGCAATTTTCTGCCATTCTACCAGAAAATTTGAATTTATTATATTTACTAAGTGATAGATAATTGCTTCCTAGCTGTATCTGTTTATTTTATTTGTCGGATCGAACTTGTATTTCGTTTGCTTGCGTTTGATTAGTTTGTTTTAGAAAGAAAGAATTTTTGTTAGTGTTTAGTTATATTTCTGTGTTTTGTTTGTACATATGTGCGTGTAAATGTATCTGTGTGTGTATGCGTGTCTGTTTGTTTGAATTTTATTGTGAGTGTGTATCTATGCGTAATTTGTTTGTGTCTATGGTGATGTTTGAAAGTATGTTTATATATGTCGGGTTCCTTTATCTTGTCGTTTGTGTGTTTGAGGAGAATGTGATTCCACTACCCACGCGCGTACACTCGCAGACACACACAAGCACTCTTTATACATACATACATGCATACATATATATATATATGGGTATGTGTATGAGTGCATGTGTGTGTAAGCACACACACACACATATATATATATATATATATATATATATATATATATATATATATATATATATATATATATATATATATATATATATATATATATGGTGGTTGTCTACTCCTTATGCCGAGTTTCACCACCTCTTGTAACTACACCTTAGCACCATCATGGCATCTAATGTGGCTTTTTAAACCAGACAATGTTCTGAAAAGACACCCACATAGATTGCACCGCCGATTTGGACCACCAAGAGCTGCAGATAAGTTCTGCTCTTTGTGGATCTTAAAATGTCTTTTGAGGCCTCCGTTGGATTTGCAAACCTTCTAGCAGACACTGAAATCAAAGGTGTGCACAGACATATAGGCAGAATAGTTGGTAGAGGTTGGTTTTCCATGCGTTCGCAAATGGGATCTGAGGCCAGCAAAAGACAGGCATGGTCTGCCACAGACTATGCACACAAAACGGTCATTGTCATTCACCTTCTCGATCGCTACATTCTTCTTTAGATCTCTTTTGAGTCTTGCGTTATCCTGGCCTCTTCAAATGCCTTCACTCCACTCCACACCTTTGTTCACCATCCAACTCAATCCAAAACAAGGGTTTTTAAAACTTCTGGGACCATTCCAAGTGACTTCATAGTAATCCTTATGCTGTCCTTAAAACTTTTTTTTAGACTTACACCGATAGCATTTCCTCTCTGCAAGCTCACCATAAAACAGCTGTTTCGGCATGCGTTCATCTACCATTCGAACAATATGGCCACACCATCTCAATTGGTTCCTAAAAATCAGAGCTTTTATTGAGGTGATGCCTGCAGATGCAAAGACATCTGTATTTGGAGTAAAAGAACTCCATTTAATTTTTTAAATATGATGAAGGCATTTTAGGTGGAATTGTTATGTAGCCTTCATCCACCTTCCTACTTTATTAAAGTCTCATTCATAGTATAGTAGTAGTAGTAGTAGTAGTAGTAGTAGTAGTAGTAGTAGTAGTAGTAGTAGTAGTAGTAGTAGGGGGCACGCCGCTGCATCCACCATTTATTTGTGATTTTCTACTCCTGACGGATGACGCCTTTGCCTTGCTCTGGCAACAAACCTCCAGCCCAGGTTTCTGTTTTTGGTAGTCGTTACCGGTGAGTATTCTACGAAGTTGGAGTGCAAATCCTAGTTCAGTTTCTTTTAGTCACCGTTTTTATGACACGCAGAAGGAACTTTGGGTCTATTCTTTGGCGTGCCGGTCTGCACACACTACTTCTATAAACTGCTGGTGAAATACCATGGCTCAGGGATTCCAGGAATACTTATTAAATGTCCTATCTTAAGCACTGTAGACATAAACACAAACACGCACACATACACACGCAAATGTATGTATGTGGGTGTGTGTGTGCGCGTACATGTGTGTGTATATATGAACTTACGAGTGTGTTTTTGTCCGTGTATGTTTGCATGTGTTTATTGTATGTGTGTGGGGAGGGTTGTGTTTTATTAAACTACATTGTGTTTAACTGCTTCCTATTCTGTTTAAATTTCATTCATATACATCTTTTCAATAATCTCAGAATTGTATTCGTTACAATTCTTTCTTTCTTTTCTCAGTTTGAGCCTCTAAATTAATGCATGTTTTGCAATAATCATATTGAAGATTTTCTACATCGCAGAAGAGAACCAATGACCATTGAAAAATTAACTGAAGCCACCATTAATAAAATGTTGCGTGCACTGGATAACCAGTTGTATCAATACGGGCGTTCAACAATTTACTATGGTTTCCTAGCTACAGACCACCAACAAGCATATATGCTTGTAACCAAACAAATGAGTTCCCTCAGCCAAAGTTTATTACAATGATTAGATAGATATGCTACGTAACAAAATGGCGATTGCTTGTGTGCCGATCAACAATGGAGATGGTCTGATATTTATGGATGCTCCAAAAGAAACGAGCAAATAATCCTATGGAACTTAGTGCAGTTCTATAATCAAAACAGCTGAATTGTGCTTGCCACAACTTCGTCCAGTATTTCAGTGAACTAGTAAAACTCGGGTGGACTGCAAATTCTTGCTTCAAATCTCCCCAATACAAATGTCACTCTTGATAGGCGCCATGGTGATTCCGCCCTTTCTAACAGTAAATTCCAAGCAAGATTTGGCTTAATTTGTTTATGCCGATCAAGGAAATCTACGAAAATGAAGAAAGGATGTTATCAACAAATATTCTATCAACAAAACAAACAGCAAAGGTTAATCATCTAAATGATTAAATTAAGAAAAATCTCCTGAAAATGTGATTATATTAATTAAAAAGTGTAATGTAGGTGGCAGAAAAAAATCAAGTTGTTGAATTCATTAAATATAAGCACTCTAATACCTAACAATATCAGTCCAGATAGTAAATCCGAAACTGAAACTACAGAAATAGTCTCTACAATCGTACTTACACGACTTACAATTCTCATCGATACTGCCAATATACAATGGGAAAACTTGCGTCGTTCGAATGGTTTTAAGGATTTCTCTTTTACCTATTTGGCATTCAAGTTCCTATAGACCCTGTTTTTTTTGTTATGCCAGTAAATAAGAGCCAAGGGCAAAGTTTAAAGAGGAGCAGATTGTATCTTAAGACTCCCACATCCAGAAAAGAACAATATTTTGCCATCAGTAGAGTGGATAACCCAACGTACCTCAGTATGCACATACATACATACATACATACATACATACATACATACATACCCTGTTGTTGATGTTGAAATTCCAATGAAGGGACTTTGGATCTAGGTTAAAAAACGGTTCTTACTCTATTGGCAAGAAATCATGAAATAAACTCAATAATGACATATATATCACGAACTAACTGTTACTTTCTCAGATGCAGCACGGAATTTTGTCAGTGAACCGGTCGCGGTCTCAAAGCGACGAAAATATTTTGACAAATTAAATCTAAATGTCGAAGTGAATCTAACGGTTTTTGTGTGTTTTTAAATAGCTTATAAACACCTTCCACGCTGCAATTGTTATGTGTGTGTGCCTGTGTGTGTGTGTGTCTGTGTGTGTGTGTGCATGTATTATGTATATGAATGTGTGTGCGCGCATGCGTGCATGAATGTATGAGTTCATGTGTATTTTAATAGCACATTGGAATGAAATGAGAATAATGATTTTTTTTTTGTATATCTTTATCCAATGTCCGTAATTCGCGTTTAGACTGTAAAAACGGTTTTAGCAATGAATTGAAACTGAGCCGCTTACTCTATTTTCCTTCGTAATGTTTACAAAGAAAGTAAATATAATAATTAATATTACAAATCATAGAAATAAAATGACAATAACATCATTAAAATTCCTCTTTGATTTTTGTATGTGCCCACCCCCACCTACCATACAATTGGAAAAATTTATACGATTATATAAAAACAAGTTAGCAAAGCTTTTAAGATATAACAATATTCTTATCCACCCTAAAATTTCCACGTTATAGCTCTCGAAATTTTTCATTAAAATTCTTGCTCATTAATTAAAAATATTGATTAACAATACATGTCTTCTAATTAGACAATGCCGGCTAGACATCTTGTCTGCTCCCAGGGCTGGAATTTATAATGTCTGCAGAAGAAAGACAGATGTAAAATGGTGTAAAATAGTTTGATGTATATTGATGCGAGTACTTTATACAATGGTGAGATATAACAAGTTTGATTCTTCAACAACAAATTCTTTTCAAACGAAGAAGCATTTTCGTTAATTTTCAGTAACAGCGTACTTACTATGGAATGTATAATGTTCCAATTGCACCTGTCAACGGCCTCTATTTTTCTCGCTGTATCCTATTTGTAATTCATTTATCGATCACTGTTAATATTTATTTTTCATTATGATTTTTCAGTGTATACAGTGTGAGCATATGTGTGATTTTATATATATATATATATTATATATATATATATATATATATATATATATATATATGTATATATATGTATATATATATATATATATATATATATATATATATATATATATATATATATATATATATATATATATATGGGAGGGGGTGTATGCGTGCGTCTGTAAAGTGGATAGAGAGTGTTACAAATATACTTGAATATACACCACATGCAAACGTGTACATACATATTTGAATGTCTGAGTGCATATCTGTAAGCGCGCGTGTGTGTATGCATTTGTGAGTGTGTGTGTATGCTTATATTTGTATATATGGACACAAACGTGGGCATATATATGTATATGTAAATATTAGTAAATATTAATGTTTGTTTTACTTGAAGATATAATATATCAAAACAATTTAACATTAATGCAAAAAAGAACGCTCAATGCAATATTGTTTAGTAGAGTACATGTTCATTATGCATTTACAAGAAGAGAAGGGAGAGAGACTTTTACTTATTTGCATATATATATGTATGTATATATGTATATATATGTGTGTGTATAAGTATATGTATATGCATATATATATATATATATATATATATATATATATATATATATATATATATATACACACACACACATGCGTATCGATATATGTACAAATGTAATGTTTGCATACGTGCGTACACACGCACACTCATTTATATATATATATATATCTGTATGTATGCATGTATGTGTGTGTGTGTGTGTGTGTGTGTGTGGGTGCGTATGTGTGTGCGTGTATGTGCGCCCACGCTTATATATATGCATGTAACTGATATTTTACATGAAGCATGTCGGAATGTAGGTATGGTACTTTTTTCTTCTATCTTTTTTTCATATTACTATAACATCTAAGTGTTTAGTATAACCGAAAACCCATAATAACCATTAGTAAATTGTATTGATTAGAAAACAAAAGTCATATAGAAGCAACTACAAACTGGTTTCAAATTGTGACACAAAGATTACTATTTTTAAGAGAATGGTACTTATTTTCATTGCATCTGAAATGATGAAACACAACATCAACCTCGGTGTAATTTGAACTCAGATCGTAATGACTCGAAAGAAATGCCGGTAAGCATTTTGTTCGACATACTTATGATTTTTTCAGTTCGACACCTTAGTATCTTCTGAAAAGTAATCATGATTTCTCAGAAAGATATAAGACAACGTTTTGTGTTAACTGTATTTATTTACATATTTTTATGAAGATCACACATATGTGTATGTGTACACACACGCATACGCACTCACACTCACACACACACACACACACACACACACGCAAACACACACATATGAATAACTCCAGCAAACGTGAGAAATAGTCATATAAAAAATGAGTTGAAAATATATATGGCCTAAAGTAATTTGCATAATTTAAACACAAAGAAATATGAAGAACAAAGATAAACAATAGTATATTAAATGGCATCATAAACAGACAGTCAGACAGACAGGCAGGCAGACGGACAGAAAGACAGACAGACAGACAGACAGATAGATAGATAGATAGATAGATAGATAGATAGATAGATAGATAGATGATATACATATATATGGAGGTATGAGAGAAAGAGACAATGTGTGTGTGTTCATGTGTGTGCGCGTGTGTGTGTGTGTGTGTGTGCGTTGGTGTGCACGCGTGTGTATAACCGAATGGCTGAGTGCCATGCGAAATGCTTTGCATTTATTTACCATCTACTTCACAGTTGCATTAATGTTACCTTTCAGCTTTCTAAAATTTTTAACTGAAGTACGACCGTACCATATATGCAACAGAATTTTGGTTGATTTAATTGTGATACCTTCTCGAAATTGTCTGAATCTGTTCCAAAAGAAGGCATAAATGTTTGTATTTATCCGCAGTTCAACACGATACGAACAGACTTATACGGAAGACGTTCTAGATAAAGCCGGCTTATACTGTTAAAATTATGCATCTGTGACTACATTACCCAATGAATCTTAAGGATAAGGCGGTGAGCTGGCAGAAAAGTTAGTACGTCGGGCGAAAGGCTTAGCGGTATTTCGTTTGTCTTTGCGTTCTAAGTTCAAATTCCGCCGATGTCGACTTTGCTTTCATTCTTTCGGAGTCGGTAAATTATGTACCAGTTACGTACTAGGGTCGATCTAAACGACTAGCCCTCCCCACCCCCCACCCCAAAAAGAAATTTGGGGCCTTGTGCCTAGAGTAGAGAAGAATATATCTGAGCGGTATTTCGCCGGTCGCAACGTTCTGAGTTCAAATTCCGCCGAGGTCGACTTTGCCTTTCATCCTTTCGGAGTCGATAAATTAAATACCAGTTTCGTACTGCGGTCGATCTAATTGACTGGACCCTCCCCCAAAACTTCAAATCTTGCTCACAATCGTATGATCGTGAGTTCGATTTCCGGTCGTGCGATGCGTCCTTGAGCCAGACACTTTGTTTCATGTTGCTCTTGTCCACTGAGCTAGGAAAAAATGTGTTGAACCAGTAATTCAAAGAGGCTAGCTTTCTCACATTCTGTGTCAGGCTGGATCTGCCTGAGAACTACGTTAATTTCACCAGGTGGCTTATCAAGATCAACTGGAACACACGTCGTCGTAACCAACACAGTGCCAGTTATGTAGGATGGTTGCTTATCAAATAGTCAAGTTTGCAAATTTCTATAAGCTCTCTTGATAAGACGGAAATATTGATTTTTGTTATTTTGATTTTGTTTTTGTTTTTTCTCGTTTTTTTTTTCGTTTTTTTTTTCTCCAGCTATTTGTCGGAGAAAACACAGGTTTACGCTTATCAGGTGAGAACAAGATTTTACTCATCGTATGTTATAATATTTAAAGATGGACAAATTGCGCACTTGACTGAATAAGATGGTGGCTGATCAATCAGCGACCGCAGCTGTGACAAGGTAGGAAGACTTGCTGCTGCTCTACAGGTCATATTCATGCCGTCAATTCGTGTAGAAATACAGACAAACATGATTCAATGACTCAATGAAGGTGTCTCAACGTCTTTGCTATCTTTGCAAGAAATCGACAAACCTCTCATCATACAGAGCTGGACGAAAACATTTGTGAGTCCGATTTAACTAACTGATTACAATAATTTAGAAGGTAATGTTTTGGCATCACCATAGTCTAGTGACAGAAACAAGTAAAAGAATGTAGCTATTTATTCGACTCAAAATTTAAGGCGGTGCCCCAGTATGGCAGCAGCTTAATGAATGAAACAAGTAAATATACACACACACACGTATATATATATATATATATATATATATATATATATATATATATATATATATATATGCATAGATATATATTATACATATATATATAAAGGTTGGTTTTTTTTAAGAGTTGCTTTTCCTCGCATTTGGTAAAAAAAATGTGTTTATTTGGGAAGTCTAGTGTGTGGCATTATTCTGTAGTAATGCCTTTATATAAATATAAATATATGTATATATGTATGCACACACACTTATATACATGCACATATACATATACACACACACTTATATAAATACATATATACATATAAACACACATACATTGATACATACATAATTGCATGCATACATACGTATATACATATATGTGCGTGTGTCTGCGTGTGAGTGTACATCTACATACTCAACCACACACACGTTTAAATGTATAAGAGTATGCATATACATATATGTGTACGTACTTATACATGCATGTACATATATGTGTGTTTATATATACAAGTACATATAATGTGTGAGTGTGTGTGTGTGCACGCATGTGCATGTGTGTGTGTTGCGTGTGCTCGTGTGTTTGTAATGTATTAGCAGAATAATGAAGTCCTACATACTCTATCTTAAAACTAAAACGTGGAGGTCACGACTGGAATATCATTGATCACAGACCCGATGAATAAGAACTAACCTGGCGGGGTGGGGAGGGTTTCAAAAACAAAAAAAACGACAACAGTAACAGTAACTGGACAATAATCAGAACGTTTCACATGTAGAATAATACTACGTTATTGGATTATACTAATATACTTCAGATACTTGTTTCTTGTTAAATTTCAAACGTCATGTTTTTGAGGAACTCTCAGACATATCGATACAATGCTTAAATACTGAAAGTTAAGTTAGAAAGTCCAGTGAGAATTTCTTGATATTCTACTCGTCTTGTATCTTAGAGTTATTTAAGTTATTTATGTGTAGTTTTTAGTATCAGCTTTCGAGTTTAGTTGAAAAGTGTGATGGCATTTAACAGACTTCAGTTTCAAGAGTACATATTAATATAGATGAAAAGGACAGCCATTTCAGGTGGGAAATCAAAGAATGCATGTTTAATGAATAAAAAAACAGCTAATGGAACTACTTAAAGGTTGCTTGAAGACCAGTTGACAGTATATTGTATATTGTTGCTGAAGAAAAGTATCGAATTGATAAAGATATCGAAAAGGGAATTATTTCTGAAAGTTTATGACAAGAGAATCTCAGACATTTCCAACATTCTCAAAATTAATTGAAGTTAAAGGAAGCTCTGGGGGAAATGATTGAAGAATATGGTATATGCGAAACTGACTAAACACCAAGTCTTCAGTGTCGCAACTCTGTTTTCTTTTAACTAATGATGAGATGATCGAATCTAAAACGAAAAGAATTCATAGTCAGCTAAATTGAACCCAAGCGAATTATTGATACTTATGCAAAATAATGAAACAGTGAAGGAGAATTTTACATAATCGCTCAACACACTAAGCAATAACATTTAAACTATCTCTTGAACCACAGCTTCCTGTCTTAGAAAACGGCACTTTCTATACGATGAGGTTGACCAGGTTATAGTGTACCTGATAAAATAGGGATAGTCATGGTTGGATCAAAGCTGATATCAGGGTCAAGCAATAATAACAACAGCAAACAGCAAAATCTGGTACTTATTCAACAGACAAGTGAAATACTGTTGGCACAAGGCCAGCAATTTTGATGGAGTGGGTACGTCGATTATATAAACTAGATCTGAAAGGTAGAGGCAACTTTAATAGAGGTAGAGAATATAGAGAAAGAGATGAGAGAAATAGTGGGCGAGAGAGGGAGGATGTACTGCATCTGGGGGCTACGTGGTTTATCACCTCAACAAGGACAAAAGATAATATGATGCTTAGAGAAATTTGAACACAAAACATTAAAAAAAATGAAAGGAACTGAATTAAGCAACAAATTGTTCCGGATGGCTACCGAACAGTAATTAAGCAGAGCTTCAACCAAAGATACTCCAGTCGTGACTATTCCGTCTTCATAATGAATACCTTATCTATTGCTAAACAATATTTGGTGGCTGTTTGCTCAGGTAGAGTGATCGCGTACATAGCCCGTTAGCTAAACGGTAGATCGCTAGAGAAGTGAGATAAAAAAAAAACATAGCTAGACGGTTGAGGTAAATGAAATATAATCATAAACTGATTTATGATGGGAATAGGTCGTAATATAGATCTTAACCTTTTAGCATTCGGATTATTCAATCATTATTCATTCAATCATTATTCATTATTCATTCAGGTTATTCAAAACATTATCTCGTGGCTTCGAGATTTCGATGATGTGATTGTTTATTTTGAAAGAGACATTAAAGTGTAAGTGCGAGAGGCTGAATCTGGCCGCCTTCAAAATAAAAGAACTAAAATATGAGTATCACATATGACAAGTTTAAATATAAGACAGATACAGTATTTGAGCCAGATCTGGCTAGATTGAAAGCTAAAGGGTTAAAGAAATATTTCGGAGAAATTATGGTTGCCGTTAACTTACCATCCGATTTAATACGACTTTATATGCTCAGCTACTGTGAGCGAAGGAGAATAATAAGAATACCTGATGTGTAATGCATTACGTATGAATAAATAACGTAAGACAATAAGGAAGAAAGGAAAGAAGGAAGGAATAGATTGGTATCTCGAAATAGTTAAGAAATATTATTTCATGATAGAGCGTCTGCTATCAATCTAGACATCAATAACATAAGAAGTAAGTCTGAACACAAAACAAGATTGGAGAAAAATATATAAAAAAAAAAAAAAGAAATAAACGAAGCAATGACAGGCAAAACAAAATATGAAGATTTTCGTAGAGATCGTCAGAGAGATATGAAGAATATGAAAATTGAACAAAACACAGAGTTGATTTTGGAAAAGAGGTTTGAAAAGAGAAGCTAAGATAAATCTGGAGGTTGTATGATATCACACAAAACAATTTAAAGCATGTTAAAATCAAGACAATGAGGAAGCCTTCACTCGTTAAATAATATGCTGGAAATAGCAGACAAACTTGTATGTGCATAGAGAAGTGTATACACACGTATTAATCTTCTATGTACTACATATTTCAGTCATTGGGCAGTGTTCATCATTCAGGGGCACTGTCTTTATTCGAACAAATCAACCCCAGTATTTTTTTAAAGACTGATACTTATTTTATCAATCATTTTGGTCAAACTGCTGTTACGAAGAATTAAGCAAATCAGCCCAGGTGTCAAATGATGAACGGCAAACGCAAAGGCGCACACACATCCATACATGTGTATATATATATATATATATGTGTGTGTGTGTGTGTGTGTGTGTGTGTGTGTGTATTTATGTGTTTGTATGTATGTATGTACGCATGTGTGTGTATATATGTATGTATATATATATATATATATATATATATATATATATATATACACACACACACACACACAGATATACACACACACACACACACACACACACACACACACACACACACAATGGATTTCCACGTAGCCAACCAAATTAATTTACAAATCACTGGACAGCCCGGGGTTTGTTTACAAATTTGAATATATAAATATATACACGAGACTAAAATTATCTACACATTATAATTGGCTGAAATTGATGGGTAGGCTATGTGGCTGTATTTTAGTGCGTACAGAGCCATGTAAGCATTGATGTCATGTTCGGCCCATCGTTTTTCGATCAATTGTGTAGGTTTAGTCGCTTTAAAATGGAGCATATTTATTAAATAATATATAATTATAGTAGTTATTAAAAAGGACCTGTGTATCGCTCTTTCCCGTAATTTACAGCCTTCGGGTTTGTTTACAAATTTATAAATATATATATACTAGACTAAAATTACCTATACATTAAAATTGGCTGAAATTGATGAACGGGCTATGCGGCTGAATTGGGTGCGTACGGAGCCATGTAAGCATTGATGCGTTCAATTCCCTGTGGTTCGGCCCAGCCTTATTCGGTCAATTGTTTAATTTTAGTCGCTTTAAATGGAGCATATATTATTAAAGAATATATAATTATTATTAAAGAATGTATAATTATAGTTATCATTAAAATGGGCCTATGTGAGTCGCTCTTCTCTGTAATTTACAGCCTTCGTGTTCGTTTACATATTTATAAATATACGTATGTATATGTATCGTAAGATATATGCATGACTGCTGCATAATGGTAAATTATACCATAGAGAATTAAAAGAACACAGCAACTTGAAAAATGCAATTCATAAATGCACTGGTTGCATCTATTTGCATGCAATTCTATGTCGGAATTTGCATGCAAGGTTATGAATGTTCATGCTTATATTCACATGCACACCTATGCATATGAACGCGCACACACTTTACTGCACTCATACATATGCATTGAAATTTCCATGTACACACCTGTGCATATATGTGAATCTGCGTGTGTGCGCGCATGCGTGTTTTCGCGCGTGTGTGTGTTGTTACAAACGTATATTGTATGCATTTACATGAGGCGAATACTCATTTATTCACACAAATGCATACGTACATAATCATTGATCCCTATTTTTCCATATTTCTATATACATGCATATACACATAAATACACATACATACACACACAAACACACGCATACACACACATCTTTACAGATATACACATGTATATGTATATTAATTGCTTATATGTGCATACATGCAGACATGCATAAATGCACAATATACATGTTTTTATATGTACATATATACGTAAGTACGTATGCTCGTTTGGATATTCATATCACATATATATTCATTTATACCTAAACGACATACTATCAACAAGTACATAAATACATACTTTCATACATATATATGTTTGGTTGTATGTAATGGTGTACTATGTATGTATAAATGTATGCGTGTTTATGCGTGTGTGTGTGTGTGAATGTATGTATGTATTTATGAATGTATGTATGCATGTATGTATAGAGAGGTGTGAATGTGTGCATATATGAATGTATAAGAATATATAGCGTATTTCATGACATAAAATATGCATGGCCACATTAGACGCTCCCCAATTTCATTAATGCATATTCAGAGAGGCGTCAGAGAGAAACTTAGTTTCTGAGAGTCTCAACTTAGCATATAACTCCTGGGGAGATATTTTCTGAAATATTTTCTTTATAACATAGGGCTTCTATTACAGGATATACGTGATCTGATCAATAAGTATCCGGAATATTGTCATAGTAACGAAGCTAAAGCACGCAGAGTTAAGCTGCATGGCACAGATTGACCTTGTACTAGGCTGTGCATGCGCACTTAGTTTTAACGTTCTGGCTCACTTTCGCTGTTTACAGCAGTGGTCGGAAGGAAGGTGTGGAGCGTGTGATGGTGGCATTTGACCATGACAGAGAAAGTTGAGCAGAAAATCTGCATCAAATTTTGCCAAAAAGCCTGGAGATACCAGCTCAGAGGCCTACGCAACGTTTTCAAAAAGTTTTCATCGTTCTCAACACAATCAAGAAGATCTTGTGCAACTAAAACCCGAGGATGATGATGATGATGATGATGATGATGATGATGATGATGATGATGATGATGATGATGATGATGATGATGATGATGATGATGATGATGATGAGAATTTCATCATAAGTGGTACATGCATCATCCAGAGGATGTAGTAAATGACGAGGGCATCACCATCCTTTGGAACTTCCCAATACAAACAGACAGAAAAATTGACTCCAATCGACCAGACATTGTGATTAAAGACTACAACAATGAAACTTGCCTCTTAATAGATATGTCTGACCCACAACATCAAGATGTCTTTAGAAAGGAATACGAAAAGCTTTCTCACTATAAAGATCTGAAAATTGAAATCACAAAAATTTGAAGGCTTAGTACTACGATAATACCAGTAGTAATTGGTGTGTTGGGAATGATAAAGAAGGGAGCTAAGAGGTATGTTAAGCAACTTCTTGGTAACTCCAATCTCCGTGAACTACAAAAGATAACCTTGATGGGTACAGCCCATATACTACGGAAAGCACTCTCCGTCTAAAATGGAATAAATGTGGTGATAATGTTAGCATGCATAGCAAAACAGAAGTGCCCTTGCTATCTTGGCCTCCAGATGATGCCCGGTACTAAGGCGGCTGAAATAAAGTTATAATGAAAGGAAACCATATATGCTGAGAATGTTAATAATAATAATAATAATAATAATAATAATAATAATAATAATAATAATAATAACAACAACAACAACAACAATGGTAATGATGACGATGATGATGATGATGATGATGATGATGATGATGATGATGATGATGATGATGGTAATAATAATAATAATAATAATAATAATAATAATAATAATAATAATAATAATAATAATAATAATAATAATTATAACAACAACAATAATCTTGCTGCCGTTACGTTATTCACATTTAAGAAGAATTTGGAGTTTAGCCTGTTTCTAATAGTTAAATGTGGTATTTATTTTAATGAGGAAATTCAACATAAGAATCCATTGATCAGATAAGATGTTGACATCAACCACAATTACCATGATAATACACGTCCTGCTCATCTCCACCACCGTAAGTTTATTGCAGCATTTTATCATAATCTTTCTTCATTTTCTTGTTCTGTTGTTCCACCGGGCAAATGTAGGCTTTTACCGATCAGTCAAGCGGCTGTTTTTTAATGGTTTTCCAGGGCTTAGATCTTAACTGATTTTTAAGAGCCGTGGGTCGCTTTTAAACGAAATAGCAAGAACGGGTCACATACATCACATGCATAGCTTTTACTTTCGTTTTCTCTTTCATTCTATCTAACTCTCGAACTAGTTAGTTATTAGTTAGAGAGTGAGTTGGTTGTCTATTTAATTCTTCTTTCAAGATGTAAGGACGGTAAGAATGAAAAACAACCATTAAAAAAATACATCAATAAAAACAACAATAGTAATAAAAATAATCAGAGTTACGTGAAGTAATTGTCGATGAGAGATTGGTTAAATAATCCCATTTGATAGTTTAATCAATTCTAGAGCGGAAACAATCAAATAAATACGATCAAAGACATACAAAATAAAATATAATGGTAACAAAATAGAAGTGGGAAAACGGACATAAAGCAGACGAGTAGAAGAAAAGAATGAAGTAGAGAAAGAGGTAAAAGTTTTACAAGATTAACATACCCAACTTTATTGCTTTTCATTTGCATAAAACTTCCTTTTACTATTGCATCCCTTCCGTTCGATTAATTCCTTTATTTCTTCTTATTGCCTATCCTAACCCTTCTTCTCTCATTCTCATTCTCAGACTGTCTGTTTGTGTGTCTGTCTTTTTTTACCTCTCTTTGTCTCTCACTCTTTCTCTCTCTCTCTCTCTTTCTCATTCATTCGCTTTTCTCTCTTACTCTCTCTCTATCTCTCTCCCTTTATCTATCTATCTCGCACACACCCGCTCCCGCACATACAAGCATTCATTTATGTATATCGAATCCTCGTATGAAAGTATCTATGCAAATGTATTGGCGGCAGCGCTGACGGCGTTTCCTTATTATCAAAACTATTTCCTAGATTTCTGAGTTGGTTAGTGTGAACAAAGAATCACAAGCTCGACCCTTAGCTTCCTTGGACATGAAAGTACTTGTATACATGGCACAATTATATTGATACAATAGACGACTTTTCCGATTGGAATGAGTTGCAGGTTTCTCAGCCTAGATTGCCCGGTTTGGTGTCATCTTTCAGAACATGAGGGGCGAAAATACGGCATTTGGCGGGATTATACTTCCTATTTGAACTATAAACTGAAACCACAAAAGTTTGATCATTTTAACCCAGTAAGAAAACAGGATCTGGAAGCTATCATTCTGTGCGTGACTGAACGTGTTGTCAACATTGCGATGATACCACGCGTTTTAGTATTAAACTGTAAACAAATGAAATACTGGTGGAATTTCTACTTTACGCTCGCCATGTAGTCCCTCATAAATTCTTTTACATTTTGGAATTTTCAGAAAATAGTTGTGAATCTTTTTTTGACAAACTAGAATTTATACGATTAACCAAATGTCAAAAAAGAAATTTTGGTACGTGAAAGCCTATTTAGCTGTTATTTTTAGCAATCTCCTGACCACCTCATTTGTTTTGATAATTTGATAAGCACGAAATGACCACAGGGCTGGACACGACAGCAACAAACAGGGAAGCAGCTTGGTAAGAG
>NC_142940.1:47489988-47492488 GCF_046866305.1 Octopus bimaculoides | reverse complement strand
ATCATTTTATGATATGCACTCAGAGCATATCCGGAAAACATGTGTACGATTTTACTGCGGCATCATTGCCAATTATTATCACCCTTAGATTAATTTCCTTGTTTTCCATGTACGTCATCATTTGCATAGAGAAAGGAGACTTGTATTGATGAACGGCAGCCAGTTTTCTACATTAAACCAAACCTGCGCATACACATGCAGATATATTACCGACCCTGACCAAAAGATGCTTTATGTGGGCGTGAGGTTGTCCACCAGAACCTATTTCATATTTGGTTGTGTTTTTATCGTTAGCATTCCAAATCTGTTTTGAGAGAGTCGTAGCATTTCTAAAAAGATTGCAAAAGGAGTGCAGGTGTCACATATAACTGGTTCTTCACGACACACTGTTCGATTTGACATTGTTTTTTGTCATTGCACCTCTCTAGAATTATAGTTGGTGTTGTTGTTTTTATTTTGTTGTTTTTTTCTACAGTCCTTTACATTTCTGCAAATTTATATAAAACGAATATTGCTCTGATTTTGCAATTGCAGCTGTCTTCTGTTGTGTGTTGTGTATTTCTAGATATACAACACAGTGTATTTTGATTTCTTAAGTAGCTAAACATATGCTTGTGACTTCATTTCGATATATATATATGTATTTAAGTGTATATCATTTATATATATATATATATATATATATATATATATATATATATATATATATATATATATATATATATATATATATATATAAATTATCGATCTCATTAAGTGGCCAGCGTGGGAATAAAAACCATCAAAGGTAACAATTATTTAAAATTATATAAATTATAATATAGGGTATCTCTTAGATACCCTATATTGTAATTATATATATATATATATATATATATATATATATATATATATATATATATATATATAGATAGATAGATAGATAGATAGATAGATAGATAGATAGATAGATAGATAGATAGATAGATAGATAGATAGATAGATATAGATATATAGATATATATATATACATATAAGTGCGAACGTGAATTTTTGTGTGCGTGTATTTTGTGCATGTATTTGTGTATGAGGGGATTAAATATACCAGTGTATCCATGTTTGTGTGCACGCATGATTCAATTTCCTGACAGCAGTCAACTACACCACACAATAAAGAGAATAACTTTCATGAATAGTTTAATATCAACAAGCTACATTTTGCATTCGAATTAAATTTTGAATTCACAGTTAATGTAATTTATCCTGGATGTTTCACCTGCAAAATTTAACCTTATTAAACACGATAGGATAATTAGAAAATTAAGTTTCATAAAACAGACAGGAAGGAAGAGAGAGATGGATGAAAGAAAGAAATAGAACAAAATCGATGCACACACACACAGAAACTGAAGAATTAATGAAAAAAAGAAATGAAATAATGGAAAAATGTCGAAATAGTTACTGCTGGAACGCTTTTCAACAGAGAACTTAGCCGAAGGGAGAGACTCTACACTGTTTGTATGCGATGGGCTTCTTTCCGTTTCTTTTTTATATATTACTCACAAAGGGCTAAACATAGAGGGGACAAACAAGGACAGATAAAGGAATTAAGTCGATTATATCAACCCCAGTGCGTAACTGGTACTTAATTTATCGACCCCGAAAGGATGAAAAGCAAAGTCGACCTCGGTGGAATTTGAACTCAGAACGTAACGGCAGATGAAATACTAGGTGTATTCTATCTGGCTCTCCAACACCTTCGTACACAAACACACACACACACAATCACACACACAGCGAAATGTGCGGGTATGATTATATATATATATATCTATATCTATATATATATATATATATATATATATATATATATATATATATATATATATATATATAGATAGATAGATAGGTAGATATTGATTTATATGTATATTCATGTATATATATATATATATATACATATACAAATACAAATTCATTTATATGTATATATATATATAGGCGTGTACTTATGTATATGATAGATATTCATGCACATACATAAATACATACATACATACATACATACATACAAACATACATACATCATACATACATCATACATACATACATACATACATACATACATACATACAAGCCTCTATATGTACGCACATGCATACACACATACATATACCAACTTTAGATTCGTGTATATATGTGCATTATGAAAGGAAGCCCCAGCTCTGAGGTCTAATTAAGGATGCCTACAACATATGACGATTCAACCGACTCCTCTTTCTCTCTATACTCCTCTCTCTCTCTCTCTCTCTCTCTCTCTCTCTCTCTCTCTCTCTCTCTCTCTCTCAGGTTTTCTACTACACTTTACTTCACCTCCCTTTTACCCTTTCCTTTTCTCTTTCCTTTCTCTTTCTTGAGCATATTGTCCCTGATATGATGTCGGCGGTGTCGTCGTAAATATGATTAATTTTATTCCCTTTTGTCTCTATTGAATCAAAGATCTGTCAGACGTGACAATAAC
>NC_142940.1:47474988-47484988 GCF_046866305.1 Octopus bimaculoides | reverse complement strand
CGAAACGCCGGTGTTAAAACGGAGGTAGCTGATGAAGTACAATGTTCTCTATGTGGCTTGTGTGTTTTCCCGTCTACGTTTTGTTTGCAATGTCCTGTACCCAGATATGCACCTATACATACAGGTGGATGTCGGTACGCACATACCTGTACGTATATATGCATATACTCATTTACTATTTGTTTATATATATATATATATATATATACTTATATATCCTTTGTATTATATATATATATATATATATATATATATATATATATACATATCAAAAAAAATATTTTATATAGCGATAAATATTTTGACTTTTGACGACGAAAGAAAGGCTATCAAGCAAATTTGTTTTAGTGTAAGGGTATACACACAATTTTTTTTTTTTTTTGTGTAAGGGCGTATATACACATTCACACGTATATACAAGTGTATGTGTGCGTGCGCTCATTTTTGTATGTGAGTATACTAACGCTCTGTAATGGTTGATATCAGTTACCAATTAAATGTAGATTAAACTTACACAGCCGTCAACTGACGTCTGCAGATGGTCCACCAGCTGTTATCAGGTTCTTTCTTCTTTTCATTTATCTTTTACGTGTATTCTCATTACTTTTCACTACAACACCAACACTTACCACAGTCACCATCACCACCTCCAGCAGCATCATCATCATTCACATCATGACTGTCAGCGTTAATGTAATCTTCACAACCAGCAGCAGCAGCAGCAGAAACAATACTGATATCAGTGTCAACTTCCACATAAAAACCATCCTCTTCTAAATGATTATTGACATCTTCTAAATGATTATCATCATCGTCGTCGTCGTCGTCAACGCCGTGATTTCTCAGCGAGCTGGCAGAACCATTATGGCGTCGGGCATACCACTCTGCTATATCTGATCCAGCTTTTTAGTTTCTGAGTTCAAATCCTAGCTAGATCATCTTCGCTTTTCATAACGCAGGGATCGATAAAATAAGCATCAGTTGATCACTGGGGTCGATGTAATAGACTATTCCCCTCCTCCAAAATTTCAGGTCTTGTGCCAACAGTAGAAAGGATTATTATTATTATTATCATTATTATTATTAGTATTATTAGTATTATTACAATTATCATCATCATCATCATCATCATCATCATCATCATTATTATTATTATTATTTATGTCGTTGTGTTTATGTTTGCTCCCTGTTGCAGACCGGTGTTGGTTTGTTTAGGTCCACACCGACCTAGCGTTTCGACAAAGGACGATGACAACATATGTACCAGGCTTAAAAATTAAAATGCGCGGTTGATTTTATTCGACTAAAATCTTCGAGGTTGTGCTCCGGCATAGCCACACTCTAATGATAGAAACAAGTAGAAGATAAAAGACAAACATAAAAAAAGATCTCCAAACTTAACTCCTTCCAGTTCTTCTTTAGTTGCGATAATATTTTTCCTATCAAAGGGACCCTAGTGAATTTGGTTCGGGCAGATTGCATATACATTATATACTGTAGTTTCTGGCATGCAATTTCCTGGTAGTTCTTTCTTATGTGAACAGTCTTGTTTTTTCATATCAGACTTCAATCAGTGCCTACCAAATTGACACATTTACGTCTCTCTATTTACCGGTTACTATTAGAATTTTATGATATATCACTGATAAGCGGTACGATTCTTTTTTTTTTAAACTGTTCGCCGCCGACAATCAAATCAGTTCCTGGTTCTTTCCTATCCTGCAGTTCTTTTTTTTTTTTTTTTTTTTTTTCATATATCAGCCATAAAGTTATCATCATTGATGTTATATGCTTTTTGGTATAATATGAAGACATTATTTCTTTAATATTTCTTCTAGACTAAGGCTACAAGCTGGCAGAATCATTAGCATTCCGGGCAAAATGCTTAACGGCATTTCGTCCGTCTTTACGTTCTGAGATCAAATTCCGCTGATGTCGACTTTACTTTTCATCTTTTCAGGCTCGATAAATTAATTACTTGTGAAACAAACCACATAAACAAACGGCAGCAAAACCGTTCAGAAATTAAATAACACTAACATATTCAGTAACAATAAAAAATTTAATTTATCCTCGACGATTTTTAGTTTTACCAATTTTGAATATATCGCTCCTGTTTAAAAGCTCTTACCTACCTGACATTTGCATTTCTAGCTCTGCCTTCAAGGAAGCTTCACTTCTTGGACTCACGTTTTATTACGCAACGATGTTGTTAAACATGCGTTAACAGAACCGTATGCAGGTCCTTTTCGTTTTCTTTTACGCACGGATAAATTTTTCACTATAGACCTTAGTGGCGGAAAGACACTACATCAGGGCCTTATTTGTGCTTTTAGTAGAAAGGATTATCATTGTTGCCCGAACATGGCCATAACCTTAGGGTTAAAACATATAAAAGAATTATTATTATTATTATTATTATTATTATTATTATTATCATTATTATTGTTATTGTTGTTGTTATTATTATTATTATTATTATTATTCAGTAGTTTTATTTTTATAACGTGCTTTCACTTCACTACCGAGCGCAGCTCTGTGCGCCTTGGGTATGTGCTGTGGTTTGCTGTGGTGCTCTTATGTTTACTGTATTGAAAGTGTTTTGCGTAGAATGTGTGCAGTACCCAGTAGTGCAATTTTCTGTATGTTATATATATTTGTAAGTCCTGGTGTTTTTGTTATGTATTTGTCTGAATATTTTTTTATTATACCTAAGGCACCTACTATGATAGGAATTGTTTCTGTTTTTAGATTCCACATTCGAGTTATCTCTATTTCCAGGTCTTTGTATTTTGAAAGTTTTTCCATTTCTTTTAGGGAAACGTTGTCATCTGCTGGTATTGAAACATCAATTAGAAGGCATTTTTTTCCTTCATGATCTTTGACAACTATATCTGGTCTATTTGCCTTAATTTCTCTATCTGTGTGTATTGGCATATCCCAGAGTATGGTTGCTTTCTCGTTTTCTGTGACCTTTTCTGGCGTGTGTTTATACCATCTTTTTTCTGTTGCTATTCCATAATGTTGGCATAGCTTCCAGTGTATATAGGTCCCAGCTCTGTCGTGTCTGTGAATATATTCCTTCTTAGCCAGGACTGGGCAGCCAGAGATAATATGATTTATTGTTTCTTGTCGATCTCCACATATTCTACAGTTACTTGTTATATTTCTTTTCATTATGTGTTTTTGGTAATTTCTGGTGGGGAGGCTTTGGTCTTGTGCAGCAATTAAAAATCCTTCAGTCTCTGCTTTGAGTCCTGAGCTTCTCAGCCATCGCTGGGATTTTTCTCTGTCTATTTCTTTCGCATTTAGTTTAGCCCAGTATTTACCATGTAGGGGCTTTTCTTGCCATCGTTTTATCATGGTCCGTTGCTGTTCTAGTTTTAGTTTGGATTTCATTTGTTTTATAGCTTTTGTTGTTTCTTCTTCTTCTTCTTCGTATTTGTTAGGTAGATTGATTTCTTGTTTGTATTTGTCAGCTTCCTTAAATACTGAAAACAGTTTTTTGTTTTGCTCGTGTTTTGTGGCTATTTGTATTAGTTTCCCTTGCTTCTGGAGTAGGTATTTTTGCAGTCCTATGGTGGTTATTTTATAATAGTTTTCTAGCTGTATAAGACCCCTGCCACCTTCTGTGCGTTGTATATATAGCCTTTCTATGTCAGATTTTGGGTGGTGCATCCTATATCCTGTCATTATTTTTCTTGTTTTCCTGTCTATTTTACATAGTTCGTTTAGTGTCCAGTTAAGGATGTTGTAGCTGTAGCTTATAACTGGGACAGCTAAAGTGTTGATACCCATTATCTTGTTTTTAGCATTGAGCTCTGTTTTTAGTATTGATCTAACTCGTCTATAGTACTCTTTCTTTATTTTTTCTTTCATTTGTGTATGTTGTATCCTATCTAGTTCATTGACTCCTAAATACTTATATGGTTGGCTTTCGTCTAGTTCTCTTATTTCATTGGCTTTATCTAGTGTTATATTGCTACTTTTAACTAATTTTCCTCTTTTCAGGGTTGCTTTGGCACATTTTTCTAATCCGAATTTCATTTCTATTTCCTTGGTAAAGCCGTGTACTGTCTGTAGTAGTGTTTCTAGCTCTTTGTCGTTTTTTGCATATAATTTTAGGTCATCCATATATAGAAGGTGGCTGACTGTTTTTCCATAGCATTTGTAACCGCATCCAGTTCTATTTAGCAATTCTGTTAGAGGTGTGAGTGCCAGGCAGAACAGGAGTGGAGAGAGCGTGTCTCCCTGGAATATTCCTCTTCTAATGGGGATGGCTTTCGTTTTCACAAGTCCCTCTTTTGTTTGGAGCTGTAGCACTGTCTGCCATTTGTTCATTGAGTGCTCTATGTATTTTATGATAATTGGTGCCACCTTGTTTATGGCTAGTGTTTCCAGAATCCACGTGTGGGGAACACTGTCGAAAGCCTTTTGGTAGTCCACCCAGGCCATACTGAGGCCTTTCTTCTTTCTGCGGCTGTCTTCAGTTATGGCTTTATTGATCAATAATTGATCTTTACAGCCGTATGAGCCCTTGCAGCATCCCTTCTGCTCTTCTGGAAACAGGTTGTTATTTTCCAGGTGTTTACTCACTCTCTGCGATATTATTGCAGTAAAGGCTTTGTAGATCGTAGGGAGACAGGTTATAGGTCTATAGTTTTGTGGTTTCTCCGTTTCCGTGGATTTGGGGATTAAGATGGTTTTCCCTTTTGTGAGCCATTCAGGCATTGTTTCTGGATCTGCTATTATGTTGTTAAAGTTTTCTGCCAGCTTTTTATGCATTGCTGGCAGGTGTTTTAACCAGAAATTGGGGATCTTGTCGTGTCCAGGTGCTTTCCAGTTGCTTAGTCTTTGCAGTGTCTGGGTGACCTCTTCAGTTGTTATAGGGGCCCAGAGTTGCTCAGGTGCTAAGTTCGTTGTTTTAATGGTCCTTTTTTGGGGTTGTTGCTTCACCGACCATATTTGTTTCCAGAATTTCTCTAGTTCTTCTGCTGTTGGTGCTGAAGTAATGTCTATTTTATTTTTACCCAGTTCTTGGTAGAGTTTTTTGGGGTTGGATTTGAACTGTTTGTTTTGTTCAAAGAAACGTTGGCGTTTCTCATACCGGCGGATCCTCTGTGCTTTGGCAAGGATGTCTTGCTTTAGTTTTTCTTTTGCCTCAGGTAAGTCTTTTTCTGTAATGCTGTATTTGTACAGTATTTTTGTTTTCTTCTTGTTACTTAGTAGTGTTGATTGTTTACTAATTTCGTTGAGAATCGATAAATCTTTTCTCTTTTTTTTAATTTTGTTCTGGATGTTATTTATCCACAAGGTCTGTTTGGGTGGTAGAACTCCTGTTCGGATGGGTTTGAGTGAGTATCCTGCTTCTTTTGTGGCTGCAGTGGCTGCCGCATATATCATGTCATTTAGCTCAGTGATATTGCCTGTTGTTTCTGTGGTTGTTAGTTCCGTGACGGCCAGGTTTATGCTATTTATTATTGATGTTGTTTTATTGTCTATTTTGATTTTTGGGAGATATAATCTGTGGTCCATTCTAAGATCTGTGGTTTTCAGTTCTTCGGTTATTTTCATTTTCATAGTATCGTAATTATTAGGTTTCCCTTCGTTATTTCCAGGCTTTATATTTGTTTTGCCTTCCTTTTCATTCATATGTTTGTCTGTGGTGTTCTGGATTGGTGCTTTTTGTACACTATTATACATCTCTACGGTCTGGGTTTGTTGTTTTTTGTTTACTTCGTTTTTGCCGGGCATGTTACGTTTGTCCTCGTGTTTTGCTATCTCAGTGTTTATATTATTATTTGGCATTGCTGTGTGACTACTATCTAGATTTTCCTGATGTATTTTTTCTTTCAATTGTTCTATTTCTATTTCTGATATTTTTTTTGCTTTTAGAATATATCTTCTTATGTTAGCTAGTTTGTTAGGGTTCATTGTTTTATCGAGGTCTATATTTACATTATTTTTCTTCCATGTTTTATATGTATGTGTTGTTGCGTTTTCGTTTTTTGGGTAGAGTACTGCTGTGAAATAGGCGTGTAGGATCGAAATGTGTTCCTCACGTGTCCATTTATGCCGTTTTGGTTTTGTTTGCGGGACATGAGGAACAACGTCCGGCCCTTTATTTTGACGGTCGTCGTTTTCGTAGGGTACCGGTTCGTTTATTTCTGTTGTCAGATTGTTTTGCACGTTCATATCTTCGTATTTTTTTCTTAACAAGCTTACAGTACGTACTTCTCGGTTGTTATTCTTGGGTGAAATAATACCGGTGTTATTTAATATGTTTGTAATTTTTTTGTACATGGTGTTTTGGGGTTCGAAGATGGTCTGATTTTGATGTAACACGTGTGTTTACGATCGCTGTGCGGGTAGTGGAGGTATCAAGTTAAAATACATCATTATATTTGGAAAAATAGGAATAAATTTCAATGAGTATTACTTACTCGGGTATAGTCCAACCCTTTGTCAGCTATATTTGGGCTCCATGCGATGTCTTTATTTCCGATGTTTTTGGATAAGTTTCGGAGCAGTGATTTATCGTACTCACATGTTAAACTTCCCCGGTGTTATTCTTATACCTTATACCTTATTATTATTATTATTATTATTATTATTATTATTATTATTATTATTATTATTATTATTATTATTATTATTATTATTATTATTATTATTATTATTATTATTATTATTATTATTATTATTATTATTATTATTAAGGCGGCTAGCTGAATCGTTAGCACGCCGGACGAAATGCTTAGCGGTGTTTCGTCTGTCCTTACGGTCTGAGTTCGAATTCTACCGAGGTCGATTTTGCTATTCATCCTTTCGGGGTCGATAAATTAAGTACCAGTTGCGTACTGGGGTCGATCTAATCGACTGACCCCCTCTCACCAAATTTTAGGCCTTGCGCCTATAGTAGAAAGGATTATTATCATTATTATTATTATTATTATTATTTTCATTAAGGCTCTGAGCTGGCAGAATCGTTAGCACGCAGGGCGAAATGCTTAGCGGTATTTCATCTGTCTTCGCGTTCTGAGATCAAATTCCGCCGAGGTCGATTTTGCCTTTCATCATTTTTAAGTGGATAAAATAAGTACCTGTTGAGTACTGGGGTTGATGTAATTGAATATCTCCGTCCCCCAAATTTCAGGACTTATACCTATAATAGAAATGATTATTATTATTATTATTATTTCTGTAGTTGTTGTTGTTGTTGTTTAAGCTTCTTCACTTTTTTGTAAACAGTAGCTTCATTTCGAATGAATTTTTTGTTTACTCTTATTTCTTTTCAGTTGCTCTCTTCTAATGAAGAGCATTCTCACTAACAGTTTTTAATTGCTATTTCACGGTCATTATTTTATATTCTAATGTTCTTTCTTTACTGCTCCAAAACATATTTTTCTGTCTTGGGTTTTTTTTTATTTTTATTTCTTACAGTTTCTGTTTCTGGGAAGTGTGTGCATATATTTGTTATTTACTGACAAATATCAACACATAGTTGAAGGTCTACCGTAGATCAACAACCTGTTTTTTGTTTTGTTTTGCTTTGTTTTTGGTGTTCCTTTTTTTTTGTTTCGTTTTGTTTCGTAGTTTTGTACTGTGCTGCGTCTGTTTAATTCCTATTATGTAGATAAGGCTTTAGAATTGTGGAAAGGGAACATAAGCAGGTGTGTATTTGTGAAAATGGTAGGATATGACTTTCTAATAAATACTCTATCCCTACATCGTTAGTGACTATCATAATTAGAATCTGTAGGACCTTTATCAAACGTATACACATATTGTAGTGTCTTACAACGCTAGTTTTTGGAACGGAATAGTTTAATTTTGAAACATCTTAAGAATATCTTTCCATTGTTATTTTTTCGCTCAACCCACTAGCGATAGGCTTAACATCGTAGCTGCTGTTTTAATCACTGGCAGATCGATGTGGACGCTTCAGTGCCATTACGAGCTGACACATGGGGTAACATTAGCCAAGCTGAGGCAAGTTTTTTTTTTTTTTATCTCGATGCCATAGCTGTTAAAGAGATGTGTATTGAACATTAGGCAGAAAAACGTTGATCATTTACTGTTATTTGTGCACTCTGCTCACTTTTAAGAATATAATTAAAATCAGCAAGCTTCATCCTGCGTTCAACAAATGTCGCATTCTAACGTATTTGTTTTGTCGTGAAATAATTTAGCCCTGGGTGAAGTTCGTTCAAGTATATTTTCATTCTATTCACAGAGCAATTACAGAAGTCATTATTGAGTTCGTAACTCCAAGAAAAATGCACTCTATAATTTCGATTTCTTCAGCAACTACAACTAATAAGATTTTGTACACCTTTTCTGACATTCTCTTACTTCGGTTCTTCTCCGACGCCGGTGTTAATGTTATGTCTAGCCTTGTTGTTTATAGTGATTCTCTGCACGATAGATATTTGAGAGGCAAATATCACTATGATCTTGAAGGAAAACTTTCTCTGTAAATTTGATCAGAAATATAACTAGTTATTTAACAAGAAAGTTCGTTGTGTTATTAAAGCTGGCAATCATCGAAATCTCAATGAACAGCCTCTTATGCCGTATATGTAACTGTTCATTCTAAATATGCATGTATGGATGCATGTAAGTATGAATGTACGTATGTAAGTACGGTACATATGCATGTATGTATAAATGTATGTATGTTCAGTCTGCATGTGTGTATACATGCATCATACGTAAATAAGCTAGCTAGGTAGATGGACAGATAGCTAGTTTTCTCTCAGTCATCGAATTTTTTTGAATGAATTTTGACCAAATGTAGGTTTTCTCTCATCTACGCAGCCATCCACTCTTTACAGTCATAGAAAGTCTTGCAGAATTTTACGGTCTCAGAGAGGGAGATCATCCGTACCGTATGAATTATGAAACTAGTCTTTTGCTCAACGTATCCCAAATCTTGATTTGTGCGGGTTAGCATATAACTTGTCCCTCCAATAATAATAGGTATAATGTTCAAGTGTGTTTTGGCCACAGGATTTGCACACCCTTCGTCAAGGGTCCATAAGTATCGAATTCCTCTTATATTTTGTATTTTCTTTATCTCACTGTTGACTTCTAAAACAGAGCATGTTGCGTGTGCTTGTGTGAGCGTTCGCGTGTCCGTATGTGTTCGGTCTCAAACAATATTATCACGTTGGCTGTGTTTCAATTTCACTGTTTTTATTCATAGTTTGGTTTGTACCAATATTTACTTGTTCCATCAGTCTCAGTAGATTTATCTTTATTCAATGCTATTTCATGAATTTTTTAAAATCTATTCCACGTTGTCCTGGTTATCACATCATGCTTTATGGTAAGATAGCATCAAGAGAACATTCTCTCTCAGTTAACAATGAGACGGTTAGAATCTTCAGATTTTTTTTTTTTTTTTTTTTTTTTTGCATGATCTGATTCCAGCTGATATTTTCTGTCTTTAAACAGAATACACCTGATGAGAATTTCTTGCTCTTGGATCGTATGGAAGTAATTTTCAAGCTAAAATGTTAGAAACTTTTCAGAATTCTGTTTCAGGCTTTTCATGTGGTTCATTCCCTCTGATTTGCTAGTTTTGTGCGTTTGTACTTTTTCTGGTTCTTGTAGACTAGTTTACTTTCGAAGGAGACTGGTCAATAGACACATAGAGAGCAAACTGGTTTATTTGGGGGAATTAATGATTTTTTTTTTTTGTGTCCCTAAGATACAAATGTGTCAGCTTTCATTACATGTCTCCCACAAACTTTAGTAACAATCCTAACGATGTTACTTTTTTTGTTTCTGCGGTAGCAAATTTGAGTGAGATAGTTGCTGAGATTTTTCACCATTAAAGACGCCGCTTGAGTATTATAATCCAGGTTTCATATGAAGTCAATACAGATTTAATATCTCATCTGTCCTCTTTATGTGGAAAATATAATATGTCTATATAGCATTTAATAGTAATCTATTAAAGTTATGTACTTTGTAAAGAAAGTTTTCGTTGTCG
>NC_142940.1:47462488-47469988 GCF_046866305.1 Octopus bimaculoides | reverse complement strand
CGCTTCTAAAAGCAAAATTCGTTTGTATTTTTATGTTCACCGTAATTTGAATTTAATATAAATACATATATATATATATACAGAGAAAGGATGTAGTATTTTGCGAGTGGAATTAGTTCTTCATCACTAGCCAGTGATTAACACACACTGGTAAAGAAGAGTAACCACCCAGAAACCCCGATCTGTGCGGATCACGTAAGGCTAGAGATGGGAGCGATGACATCCCTCGCAGATACTAATCGGACACAGACTGTTTTGTCCTTGGCCTGCTGGAGGAGATGTCTTCCTGAAGCTAAAAACAGCAGTAATACCGTCCTCTATAGGACCACCACATTTAGTTAGCAAATGTGTGTGTGTGTGTGCGTGTGATGGACTCTCTCGTCGAAGACGGCGTATGGGCGTTCAGCTTTTGCCGAACGATCTGGACAGATGATTTGTTTATAGTGATCATATGCTCGTGCCGCACATTAGCTCATCCTCTCCGTCAAATAGACGTTGTCTGAACAGGTGTCCTTTGTACCACGCTTCAGTTGTTCAAGTACCCGCAGAGCAAAGTGAGATGATGTGTTTTGCTCAAGGAAACAACATACCAGCCGGGCTAGGAATTGAAATCATGATCTAGCGACCGTGAGTGCAATACCATAATCACTAAACCTCATATATATAAATTTAATGATCCCTGTTAGTCTATATGTTTTTATCCATATGCGTTAAGCACAGCTTAAGTGCGGTTTAGTTCTTATTTTTAGCAATGTTGGTATTTCTTAACATCCAAGTCACATTTAGTGACATTTGTAATTCTCCTCTATTGATCAGACCACGTATGAACCTCTTATATCTCACAAGAAGAGCCATCTTTTTTAAATTAAACAAAAACAGAGAGCATGCACGAGAAAGGCTCTGAAGAGTAATAGAACAATTCTAATATTTGATTTTTGTATGGTTGCCATAAAAACGCTTCTTCACTGAAAAATATTGCTGAAGACGTACGGGAGAAAAATTCATAAAGACCCGTATCAATATTCAATGCTCAATAGCATGAATACTATGAAACAAACCAAATGTACGCATAAGAATAAAGGGCCACAGTTCAGATCAGATCTCTCTTCCTTATTGATAACAAAGCAACAGATATTAGAAGTCCATGTTCCCGAGCTGAAGTTTATAATATTTTAATTGTATATATATATATATATATATATGGGAGAATATACAAATAATAACAACAGACGAGGACAGGTGGTGTAAATAACAAAAGTATATATTAGTATGACGCTCGGGAATACGGAAAGTCTTTGACGTTTCGAGCTACGCTCTTCAACAGAAAGAATACGGAGACATGTTTGTGTGAGTGTGTATACGTGTATGTGTGTGTATGTGTGAGTATGTATAGATATATATATACATATATATATGTGTGTGTGTGTCTGTGTCTGTGTGTGCTTGGATTTGGCATGTATTTTCTAACATGTATCGTCGTCATAGTCATCAACGCCTTCTTCTTCTTCTTCTACTAATACTACTACTACTACTGTCACACTAGCACTAACACCACCATGTTTGACGGTGCTAATTTTGAAACGTTTCCCTTTTATTTCATTTATTATATTTTAGCTGTAATTCTTCTTCATACCGTAATCGTTATGGCCATTGTTTTCTGTCTTCATAATATGTCTTTCAACTCTGTCACCCTACGTCTTCCTCTGTACTCCATTATCATCATCATCATCATCATCATCATCATCATCATCATCGTCATGATTGTCATCAACAGCTCTTTGTTTTTTTTGGTTGTTTTTTTTCTTTCTCATCTGCCTTACAATTTTCTTGTTGATAACATTATTACTATTATTATTATTATTATTATTATTATTATTATTATTATTATTATTGTTGTTATTATTATTATTGTTATTATTATTATTATTATTATTATTATTATTGTTATTATTATTATTAGTAGTAGTAGTAGTAGTAGTAGTAGTAGTAGTAGTAGTAGTAGTAGTAGTAGTAGTAGTAGTAGTAGTAGTAGTAGTACAGTAATAATTGAAGTAGCACTAGCAGCAAACAAGAAGAAGAAGAAGAAGAAGAAGAAGAAGAAGAAGAAGAAGAAGAAGATTTAGTATTTACCGCATCGATATATATTGATAACGTTCGTCAGGAAAAAATATTCAGCTATGAAGTCATACTGTGCGTTATCTCCCTTGAGGCTCTTTCAGGGGTTTGTTTTTAATTTTCATATTTTTTTTTTCCTTTCTGTTTCCTCCGTCTCATGGTGAGTATTTACTGCAATGAACTTCAAAAACACACATACACACACACACACTACCACCACCACCATCTACACACCTTCTCTCACAGACAAAAACAAACACGGACTCATATATACAAACACATACACATTCTCAACACATACACATTTTTATACATCTAGTCATATCCGCGTCTCTCCAATTATACACACTAATATAGTTATATAATCACACAGATATATATATATATATATATATATACATATAGTGTACATACATATGCAAGTGGGGGCGAGCGCGTATTTGTGTATCGGCGTCCTTGTGTGTGGTTATATATAGAAATGATCATGGCTGCTTTTCTGCGCATGTGTACGTATGATATGCTTGTGTATTTAAGTAAGGAATAAGATCTCACATATACAGACACAGTTATTGGCAGACACATACACGTACTGTAACACAAAAAGAGGCACATGTTCACACACACCCAGGTGTGCAGGTCGGTGTGTATATGTATGTATATGTACGTATGTATATGTATGTATGTATATGTATGTATGTGTGCGTGTGTGTCTGTGTGTATAAGGTTGAAAAAGAACACACGAGTTGATATGTATAAGGAAAATAAGATAAGGTATAACAATATATATATATATATATATATATACATATACATATATATATGTGTTGATAGATAGATAGATAGATAGATAGATAGAGAGAGAGAGAGAGAGAGAGAGAATTGAGAGAGAGAGAGAGACAGACAGACAGACAGACAGACAGACAGACAGACAGACAGACATGTATATATACCTATATACATATACATACACACACATACACACACGCACACATGCATATCATTGAATCAGACCAAAGGAGTATCCAGGAATATAAATAAGATTGATAAATTTACTGACAATATGAGCTATATTTTGTATGGTTGGTGTTTGACGTGTCAAGCGACTTCAATTTGTATCGAAACTGAATGAGATGAAACAAATCATTTGTTTACATTTGTCCAAATGTATTCAATTACATTCAATTACAAATCATAATGTTGGGTAAGAACTTGTACATATACAAGTACACACACACACAAACACACACACACACACACACACACATATATATATATATATATATATATATATATATATATATATATATATATATACACACACACACAGAGAGATAGAGCGAGAGAGAGACTTAGATAGATAGATAGATAGATAGATACATTATATGTAATTGAATGTAGTTGAATTCATTTGGACAATTGTAAAGAAATAATTTGTTTCATATCACTCGGTTTCGATTCAAGTTGAAATCACTTGACACACCAAACATTTATAGTGCAAAATATAGCTCATATCTTCATTAAATTAATCAGTCTTATCTGTTTAATTATAACTTTCACCAACTCCCTTAGTAAATCTTTTATCATTCATAATCGTACCATCGTTTGCTCGTTAACTTCAACCAATATAATAAAGAATAACTGCATACTCTTGGACCCATGATTATGAAGATCTGCTTCTTCTCTCCGAAACAGTCTACTTTATATTATGTACACTTCATTTTGATTGGCCTGTATTTCTTTAATATGTGGAACTTAAGTTATAGTCTAACTTTAAAGATCATTGTCTTATCAATATGTAGTTCTCGTCTGTCTTTACCTTCTGAGTTCAAATTCCGCTGAGGTCGACTTTGCCGTTATCCTTTCGAAGTCGATAATTTAAGTACCAATTGCGTACTGCGGTCGATCTAATCGAGTGGCCTCGTCCCCAAAAATTTGGGGTCTTGTGCCTAGTGTAGAAAAGAATATGTAGATCTCGTTTATCTTTACGTTCTGAGTTCAAATTCCGCCGAGGTCAACTTTGCCTTTCATCCTCTCGAAATCGATATATTAAGTACTAGTTGCGTACAGGAGTCCATCTAATCGACTGGGCCCACCAAAACAAATTTCGGGCTTTGTGCCTAGAGGGGAAAAGAATATGTAGATCTTTAATATGTAGAATTTAATAAGTGCATGTTTGTGTATCGATGCTGAACTTTATGTATTTGCTTGTATAATTTTTGAACGCAGATAACAAAAAAGCACCCTAACATCCCATATCAGTTATTGTATAAATGGAACTGTGTATTTTGATGGGGGTAATGTTTCTCGATGGTGGTGGTGGTGGCATTCTGGTTAACGGTTATTTTTCTATGAGTTTTTCCTTTGGTAGATTTGTTGGTTGCTTAGTTGCTTCATAGGTTGATTGACTGGTTACTTGCTTGATTGATTGGCTGCTTGGTTGCTTAGTTGATTACTTGTTTGATCGGTTGGCTGGTTGGTTCGCTGATTGGTTAATTGGTTGGTTGGTTGGTTGGTTGGTTGGTTGTCTAGCTGGTTGGCTAACTGGCTGGTTGTTTGGTTGTTTGGTTGGTTGACTGGTGGGTTGGTTGGCTGGTTGGTTGGTTGGTTGGTTGGCTGGTTGGTTGGTCGGTTGGTTGGTTGGTTGGTCGGTTGTCTGGCTGGTTGGCTAACTGGCTGGTTGTTTGGTTGGTTGGTTGGTTGGCTGTTTGCTACTTGCTTGGTTACTCGCATACTTCAGTATTTCAATGGTTTTTATCTTGAAGGTTTAGACTTGTTTACTGCGTGAAATCAAATTTTGAATATTGATCAAAATAAAAGAAGAATTGTCCTTTTGTTTGGTAGAATGACGTTCGATGCTGATACAGTTTATAATGGTAAGATGTTGTTTTTGATGTTATTGTTGTTTTTGTTATTGTTGTTGTTGTTGTTGTTGTTGTTGGTGGTGGTGGTGGTGGTGGTGCTGGTGGTGCTGGTGGTGCTGGTGGTGCTGGTGGTGGTGGTGGTGGTGGCGGTGGTGGTGATGGTGGTGGTGCTGGTGGTGGTGCTGGTGGTGCTGGTGGTGTTTTTGATGATGCTGGTGGTGGTGGTGGTGCTGGTGCTGGTGGTGCTGGTGGTGATGGTGGTGTTGGTGGTGGTGGTGCTGGTGGTGGTGCTGGTGCTGGTGCTGGTGGTGGTGGTGGTGGTGCTGGTGCTGGTGGTGCTGGTGGTGATGGTGGTGGTGGTGGTGCTGGTGGTGCTGGTGGTACTGGTGGTGGTGGTGGTGCTGCTGGTGCTGGTGGTGCTGGTGGTGCTGGTGTTGGTGGTGCTGGTGCTGGTGGTGCTGGTGGTGATGGTGGTGATGATGGTGGTGGTGGTGGTGGTGATGGTGGTGGTGCTGGTGGTAGTGGTGGTGTTGGTGGTGGTGTCGGTGGTGGTGGTGGTGCTGCTGCTGCCAGTTGTATTTTTGGTTGTAATGTGAAGCCCTGAACATGTCACATCGATCATTTTTTTTTTCACTAAAATAAGACAATAAGGTGTCATTTGAATCAAATTTAGCTGCTATTTCTAGGAGCTTGAGTTAGTATATGGAAGTTTCTGTGGTGACGCGTATGTCAACGATAGGCATTCCCCCAGTTACGGAGACATTGTGTTCCTGAAATTTTTGCCTGGATGCGGAATTCTGTAAAGCGAAAAAAAATTCTTATTGGCTTCGGTGTTTTCTAACACGGAATTCAATAGAAAGATTGGTTTCGCGTTACAGAGAATTACACGTTAAGGCATTTTTTTCATAAATCTAACGCTGCTGAATTACGGACGAAATCTGTAGTTATAAACAAGCAAATGAGATGATCCTCTAAGTCCTATGTGCTTAAGGTGTGTGTTTGTGATTTTGTTTGACCTTCAATCATTTGAGATTTCGCAGTTCCATTTTCGTTTTAATGCATTTGATGGGAAAAAGGGACCAGAATCATCTTCACGTTCTAGGTCAGTGGTTTTCAACCGGGGCCCATATGGCCCCAGAGGATCCATATAAGGTTTGTGGGGGTTGGGATCCACACAACAAAATAATAAATTGGGGATCTGCAATAGTATTTCAAGGGCCGCTGAAACATTTTACTTTAGATGTACGTATCGGTATGCATTGCAAGAAAATAGCTAGGATTCTAACATTTTACATAGCTCAAGCTACATCAGTAAATGAGTGAAAATCAAACTAGGAATTCTGAAAGAAATTTCTATAAAACTAGTTTTCAAACATCGAATGACAATGGGGGTCCACTCGAATAAAATAGTAGCCAAATGGGTCCAAGATAAAAAAAAAACCCATGGTTGGGACCCCTGTTCTAGATGGAAAGTGATATTTTTCTTCCTCCATTATTTATGTGTAGTCTTTTAATAATTTATTTCTGTTGTCTCGGCTTTTGGTGACATTTTGCATCAGGTTCTCAACTTATTTTATCAGGTTCACTATATCCGTTGCGTAATTTGGTCTTGTTTTCTTTTTGTATTTTATACTATTTCATCCCAAACAAAGCTTGAAGACACTGTAACGTAAAGAACAACAAAGAAAGAAAACGATGGGCTTTCGAATTCAAAAGTTGCCAATTGACAGAAAGCTTAAGAAACTAAAAGATATCATAGGTCAGAGAGAAATAAGACGATGATGATGTGTTCCAGATAACAGCAGTTCGTGCGAAAAAGCGATTAAAATAAAATAGCTTATGACTAACCGGACTCTCAATAGAGAAATGAGAATCAAGAGACACGTTTAAAAGTTATGTAAGAGGATACTAGGCTAGAAAGTTAATAAGGACAGTGGCCATTGGAATAGTTATCGAAAAAACAAAATGAAAATACATTTCGATATGCCAAAAACTCCGACCTAGAAAAATGAAGAGACCCACCGTGTTAAGAACTCTACTCTGAATTCGATCTAGCAAGTTAAGACACTCAGCTGAGGTCCAGCCAGAAGATGACAGCAATATTCATTGCAAGGTGGGTTGTTTTTGTTGTTTTTATTATTATCATTATTATCTTACGTAATATGTTTCTTTCAGAAAGGAGAGATCTGACAACAAGCATTCTTTTAAATGAATGCATTACAGTGTCTATGTTGACGATTGCAATTATTGTATGAACTGTGTTTCTCGTTCATGGTGGAACTGGTTCAATCAGGATTTTATTGAACTTTCTAAAAGTGTTTTCGTTTTCGTATTGTTGTGTGAGTGAGATGCTATGATGATTAGTAGGCGATGAGAAAAAGAGTTCCGAGATTGTTTACCGCGTAGCTAGCCTAGGTGGAGAAGGTGATGTCTGCCGAAGACTTGATACGAGCTTTTTGTTGGGGTAACAAAAGATACAAATTTTTAATCCACTGAAAGAGCACCATAACGAGAAACTAGTAGT
>NC_142940.1:47442488-47454988 GCF_046866305.1 Octopus bimaculoides | reverse complement strand
TGAAACTGGGGCCAACGTACGCCGAAACTATTTCACATTTTATATGTTACATACATGAAATTACGAATATTCGTTAAATTGATTTTAAAAATCTTCAGTGCGAATCTTTTCCTGGAGAAAATATCTTAATTTAATTGCAAGAGAACAATAAAGCAAAAGGAAACAACAATAAATAGAAATATCTAAGAAATATAACATAATTCTAAATTTGAAGATTGCGTCTTCCTGTTTAATATATTTGCATACACATTGTCTTTGCCTGGCTTAATATCACCATGCAATTTTCTTGTCGTATGTCTCTATGTAGTCGTTTCAACTGCTAGGAAAAGCAGAGATGTTTTCCTTGAAATTCGTCATCGTGCTTATTGTCTTTAAAATTGAAGCTCTCTCACGTGAATTTTACAAGTTTGAACATCTTTATTTTAATGCAATTTAATGAAAACCAAGACCTTTGTTTTACGAACAATATCAATGTTGAATTAGTTTTAATTCACTTTTATCACTCTTGAAGACGATATACTATTTTTCTTTTTTTTTTGTTGTTGTTTTAACATTGCTACTCGCTAGTTAAATAGACTATTTTCTTTTTTTAATGGAAGACTATTGAATATCGTATTAAATTAACAATTTTAACCTACGTACAGATCACCCACACACACGTACGCACGTACACAAATGCATATAAATATGTTTATTAAGAACACAAATAGATACGTGAATACATTTATTAGCAAAATTTTTACACTGAGCTACATTTTGAAAACTTTGTGCTGGTAACCCTGTAGTAGTCAGCAAAATTCCCTCTTTTACTTGTTTCAGTCATTTGACTGCGGTCATTTGACTGCTGTGAAGATATTAGAACATTTATAAATAGAATGTCTTACAGCTGTTTCCAGGATATTTTTATATCCCTTCATCGGAGACGGTGTGAGAAGATGGTTAAGCAATAGTTGATTTAGATAAGATACGAAATATAGAGTGAAGTGGGGGAATGAAAATAGATGTGAGATATGCAAGGATATTGCATTTGTAGACCTATTATTTAGGCAGAATGTAAGACCTTCTATTTATACATGTTCTAATATCTTCACAGCCTTAGATTTTTTAATATATATACACATGCTGATATATGACCTACGTTGGACTGCTTATTCGCATAATCACCGAACCTGGAGTTTAACTATGGTCTGTCCGTAGCACTTACTCATCATTACCTGACACCTTTAGGTTTTATTGACACCATAACTCTCTCTCTCTCTCTCTCACTTTCTCTCTCTCTCTCTCTCTCTCTCTCTCTCTCTCTCAATATATATATATATATATATATATATATATATATATAAGAAGTACTCAAATTATAATATACAAATAGAGGAGTGAATCAGAATAAGAAAGGGGGTGATGATGATAGTGTGAAAGAAAGAAACTACTATAAACATATATATATAGAGAGAGAGACTAAAATGAGTAAATTATAAAATGATCACCGCCGTCACTTTTCTATCTAACACACCATCTTATACTGAGTATTCAAGTCTCCTCAGACTAATGGCGCCATCTTTTGCAATTAACTTGAAATTATCAAAAGATAAGGTTTTATTGTTATAATTCTTTGCTTTTTCTTGTTTCTTCTCTTTGTTCATTGATGTATTTCTTTCTCTCCTTTATTTTTTTTTCTTTGTCTTTCTCCCTTTCCTTTTCATCTCCGGCTGTGTCTTTTTTCTTTTACATTCTTCATTTTTGTTCTTCAACTTTTGCCCTCTCGTCATCGTCTTCTTCTTCTAATTTTTCATTATTATTATTATTATTATTATTATTGTTATTATTATAATTATTATTATTATTTTCTTCATCATCATCAGCGAGCTGGCAGAATGGTTAGCACGCCGGACGAAGTGTTTAGCGGTATTTCGCCTGTCGCTACATTCTGAGTTCAAATTCCGCCGAGGTTGACTTTACCTTTCATCCTTTCAGGGTCAATAAAATAAGTACCAGTTGAACATTGAGGTCGATGTAATCGACTCATCTCCTCCCCACAAATTGCTACCCTTGTGGCAAAATTTGGAATTATTATTATTATTATTATTATTATTATTATTATTATTATTATTATTATTATTTAAATGATTGATGTTACACCTCAAGAAAGTAAAGAAACAATAAGAGTGCGATTTTTAGACTCCACATTCAAGTTAGCTCTATTTCAAGTTACCTTTCCATGTCTTTGTATTTTGAAAGTTTCTCCATTTCTTTTAGAGAAACGTTGTCATCTGTTCGTATTGATACATCTATTAGAAAGCATTTTTTTCTTGGTAATCTCTGACAACTATATCCAGCATATTGGCCTTAATTTCTCTATCTGTGTGTATTGGCATATCCCATAGTATAGTTACTTTCTCATTTTCTGTAACCTTTTCTGGCGTGTGCCTATACCATATTTTTTCTGTTGTTATTCCATAGTGTTGTCATAGCTTCCATTGGCATAGCTTCCATATGTGCGCGACGTTATGGTTTCATCAAGATAAATGGTGCCTGATCTTGCAGGTGGGGCCCAGTTAGTATTTTCTTCCGGTCGAATAGCCCATTTCGCTCAAAATGTTCCGAAATAAGGGTTGTTTATATTGAAAGAAACGCCTTTGGAAACAAAGGTGAATTATTCAAACCCAAAGAATTCCTCTCAATATATGAATATGATGCTCTCCCATTACTGCTTGTGTTCAGTGATGCACATCGTCAGCCACTAACGGGTGTGCTCAACTGGTTAAAGTCAAGCAACTAAGCAAATCTGTGGTATCGAGCAGAATATTTGCTGTAGCCTATCTATTACACCATGACAAAACATGTACACGATAACATTTCCAATCAGCTAAGATCAGAAGCCAGGAGAACCAGAGCATCTATGACATACAATAGACAGAAACATTGTGGAAGCCCGTTTTCATACATTTATGTTTGTGGGTACGCTGTTGTAATGGTAGCACACTTATAACGAATATATAAAGCTGTGCGTTCGAGTGTCATGCGTACGGAAAACCCAATTTTTTTCCGCCGAGGGGCTTATTTGCCCCAATATTAGACTATTTTCTTTAGTCAATACACGGTTATTGCTTATAAGATTTAAACTTATAAAATGTTATTATTATTTACTCATTTGTTATATGTGTGTGTGCGTGTATGTATGTACATGACAGTTTGACTCATTTCCGTGTTACTTGAAGTCTCTAGACGTAAATTTGTACAACTAACTCGTCTTGAATCAAAGTAACAAAGAAGAAAAGATATATGGCTGCGAGAATATTTGGTTGCCTCTGTCTGCCGGTTCACTTGTTATGGTTCACAGGTGAACGAACGACAACAAAAGTTCTGATTTTTCGTTTTATGTAGTGGAACGGACAACATAGCTGTGTAGTCTAGTATATAACGTACAATTTGACAGACTCGCGACATTCGATAGAAATATATTCCTGCTGCCACTTGTCATGCGTAGTAGAATTAATCCGCGAGATTTGTCGGGTTAAGTGTTTGGGAGTTGTGTGCAGCTTTAATTGTTGCCAGCTATTAAAAAATTAACATCGTTGTGGGCAACGCTTGTATTTGATAGACAAGGAATAATCTCACCAAGGTTAAGTAAGGATTATCAATTTAGGATTTGCATATGGATTACACACACTTAAGTTGGTTTTCGAGTTATTATCGGCCAATGGCGTTTTCTTGAAGACATCAAAACGATTGGTAGGTTTTCGTGCTGATTATTATACAGAAATATACAGAAATATACAGAAATTTCAAAGTATACAAAGAAATGCATTTTGAGATCTGAACGGAGCTGAACAGAGAGATAGTAGTTTCGTCTAGCCTTTATGCTGGATGGGGTGAGAAAGGAAGAAGTGACCACAGGTCACATGTGATCAACGAGGCGTGGTGGAGGGAGGAAAAGGGAGGAAGTGGAACAAAGGTGACCGACGAGAGACAAGGAGGAAGAGTAAGAGACAGATATGTATAGCAGTGAGGGGGAGAAGCAAGGACAACAGAAGGAAGCAGCTTCGTCATATCACAGCGTTCAATATCTCATCGCGTTTGGCCCTACGGCCTTTTAATGTTGTTTTCACTGTCTAATTTTTCTTGTCCTGGCTTGTGTTTGCTACCTTGGAATCCTCTGTTTAATGGGTTAATCCACTACTCAGGAACAGCTATTCTAAGAGCGCGTTCTGTGTCATGTTCGAAACGCCTAGTTTAGAATAGAGGCAGCTGATGAAGGAAAATTTCCATAAGTGCCTTGTCTGTTTTCCTGTGGTCTGTAAACAAAGTCCGTTTTTGTGCTTTATGTTCTCGTTCATTTTTCTGACGCCCTGTACCCGGATATGCAGCTATATATACATGTAGATGTAGGTATGTACATATATGTATGTATACATGCATATGCTTATATATCATTTGTATTATATATATACATATATGTATATATTTATACATATATATATATATTTATAGATAAATACATATATATATATACATATAAATGTATATATATAAGAGTATATATGCATATATATATGTATGTATATACATGCATACATACATATATATATATATATATATATATATATATATATATATGCACCCACACTTGTATACTCATGTCTCACAGGGCTACACAAGCAAGTAGCTATATTCAAGATGTAAATAGATTTTTCACTTTCATCAACTTGCTTAATTGTTAAGTTTCAGTGTGGTTTACTTCATTAAACATTGTATTACATTGTTTCACCTAACGCATTGTGGCGTTGTTTGTGCATGTATGGGTACCTGTTTGTATCAGACGTTTATATATGAGTGTTTGGGTTTGTGTGTATATGCGTGGGTCCTGTGGGTTTGTGTGTATATGCGTGGGATCTGTGGGTTTGTGTATATATGCGTGGGACACACGCACACACGGACACACACATATATATATATACATATATATATATATATATATATATATATATATATATATATATATATATATATATATATATATATATATATATATATATATATATATATATATATATATATTCAGAATATATATATATAGTCTGGATATATAGGTATATATGTGTAATATTTATACATAGACAGGTAAGTATGCATAAATATATATATACATGAATATGCGTATGTATATAATATATACATATATGCACATATACATAAATATATATATATATATATATATATATATATATATATATATCTTCTTTTTGTGCTTTCCTTGTCTATATAAATACGGTTATATTAAGATAAACAGAATGAGATGTACATATATACAGAGGATGTATATATATGTACATATGAGCGTGCGTGTGTGTATGCACGGGAGAGAGAGAAAAAGAAAGGGTGTAACAATGTCTCCCTCTCTCGCGTTCTCTCCACACACACACACACACACAGATGTATTTGCGTGCCTGCGTGTGTGTGTTTGCTTGTGTGTGTGTGTGCGTGTATGTGTGTGTGTGTATGTGTGTGCGTGTATGTGTTTGCGTGTATGTGTGTGCATTCGTATATATATATATATATATATATATATATATATATATATATATATATATATATATATACAGGTATTTTCGCCTCTGTGTTGTCTGACAATGGTTGACGATGCTAACTTAACTTTTCACAGCCTCTAGCACTGTGTGTAGATGGTGTGAAAAATCTTGCAATTTCTTGCCCGACTGATTCTTAAAGTAGAATAATAATTATTGGTTTGAACAGATTTCATTTGATAATCACAGTTCTATTTCACGCCTGATGCTCACCTTCTCTATACACAAACAGCTCCCTCACTCACTCCCTTTCTTTTCTTTTCTTTCTTTCTTTTAATCTTTTTCTTTTCTTTATCTCTCTCTCTCCTTTCCTCTTTCTCTCTCTCTCTCTCTCTCTCTCTTTATATCTATGTATACGTGTGTGTATTCAGGTGTAAAAATTTACACAATCATAATTGTATATAATATGATCTGTGCGCAAGCGCGTTTGGGAGAGAGAGAGAGGGATAGGCAAAGAGGGAAAGAACGAATGTGAGAGAGGGAGAGAGAGAGAGAGAGTGAGGGAAAGATAGAAAGAAAGCGAAAGAAAGAGAGAGGGAAAATGAAGAGAGCGGCAGTGTGCTGTTTGGCAAACGATTAAATTTTTCAAATAGGTTGTTAGCGTAGTTTAATCGGCAAGGCTTAGGATTAACACTAACATTGCTGGCTTTCGCGACACAAACGATTACCGGGGTCTAATTTGGTCGAATTGCTAAGGCAGGCAGTGAACAGGAAAAAAGTAAATGACTGAAATTTATGTCGGATAGAGTTAGGAAGAATTAAATGGGTTGGAGCAAACTAGTCAGTATGAATCGGGTGGTAGTTGATACAAACTGTAATCTAATAGAGAAGTACGTACACATATATACCAATACATACATACATACATACATACATACATACGTACGTACGTACGTACGTAATGAGAAAGAACAAAATGGAACAAAACTGAATAAGTTCACGACCAAAACTATTAATCCGTCGCTCAGAGAAATAGAAACAGTTAATTATGATGTGTTTGGCATTATCCTTCTTTGTAACGTTCTAGGGAAGGATAGAAGTAAAGACGAGGAAGAGAAAAATGTAAGAAAGGGAATATTAATGATGAAAGCCATACATTTACGTATATTATAGAGCTAGTAAAATTCCTGAATTTATGTAGCCTCTACATAACATTAAAGGATCACAAAGTCAAAAGTGTAGGCTTAACAGCAAAATAAAGTGCATCGGGGATACTTAGCAGATACTTTATATATATATATATTATATATATATATATATATATATATATATATATATATATATATATATATACATATATAAACGACTACAATAAGACATACAATACATTTAATTAATGACAATGAAGCAATGCTACATCAAGTTATTCAATAATGTCGAAGATAAAAAAATGACAGCAGATTGAACCAGATTGATGTTGTACAATGTGTCCACGAAGTCTGGGTACATTGGGATTAACACATACTTTAAGAAATTATTATTTCTTATATTTAATTGTTTATGTTATGATTTTATTTACTCCATGTACCCACATGGGGATTAACACATACTTTGAGAAATTATTATTTCTTATATTTAATTGTTTATATTATTTTATTTACTCCATGTACCCACATGGGGATTAATACATACTTTAAGAAATTATTATTTCTTATATCTAATTGTTTATGTCATGATTTTATTTACTCCATGTACCTACATGGGGATTAACACATACTTTAAGAAATTATTATTTCTTATATTTAATTGTTTATGTCATGATTTTATTTACTCCATGTACCCAGGCTTTGTGGACACCCTGTAGAACATTACTCCTCCATTTTTAAAGATCTACCGAATGTTTTAGAATTTTTAAAAAAATTATCACTCTAACCGATACCTATACCAATGTGGAAATTAATGCAAGATTGTTTTTAAGATATAAACAAGAAAAATGCTTTTCCATGTATTCATAGGTAGCTACAATGGAACAGCGATTTCGGATTTTGTTGTATTATATGCTATAATTATATTGAAACATATAGAGTATTATTCACAATCATAGAAATATACAAAGGCACTGGATTTACCGTATTCCTTTTTCTAACCGAACATGATAAGAACAAACTCAAAAAAGACGCTGGCATTTCAAAAGATTTTGACGTGAAAATTACAATACATACAACGAACGCTATGGAAAGTAAATTTCCTAAATGCAACAAAGCAAGTATTATTCTTACCGTGAACCTAACAGAACTAAATCAATATTCATGAATCAGAAATGCAACTAGTTGCCCGTGGTCAAACTACACATTACTAATAAGATTACTGATAACATTTATTGCCAACAATTGGATACAGAAATATTTTTTTTAATTTCCCCATAAAACGATAGATCATTAGTTAGATTTACTTTTTATGATAAACAAAACTACATAGAACCAATCATTCGAAATTATACCAAACCGAAAAAGAAACTATCTGGTATAATCCAACTCGTCGTTTAAATGTGTGCACAAATATTGCTGAAACTTATCTAACACTAGTTTCACACGCATTTTTCACACTTATATCAGCAAGTACTCATTTATGGCTAGCTGTAATTGTACGGGACAGAAAAGAAAGCTGCCTTAAATAATTTTATTGCAAAGACTGTAACTACTGCAACGTATTAAGTAGTTGTTATCATTTATGTACAGTAGAACAGTGAATTTGCTTTATTATGTGAAACACACCTGTCTCATCTTTAGAAAAATACGTGTCTTTTCTGCTCTCTTATTTTTCATTCGATGAACATCTTCCTGCCACACCACATCTTTGTAAAGTCCCCGTATGTTACCCTTGTGGAAATAAGGAATTTATTAGTATTATTATTAAGGATGCGAACTGGCAGAATAGTTACTGCACCAAAGAAAACGCTAAGTGGCATTTTGTCTGACTTTACGTTCACATCCACCGAGGCAGACTTTATCTCTTATCCTTTCAGAGTCGATAAAATAAATACCATACGAAAAATAGGTTCGTCGTAATCGACTTACTCCTTTCTCGAAATTGCTAGCCTTGTGCCAAAATTTCAAGGCTAGCATTACTCGTTATTCTTTATTCATTTTTTTTTCCGCGTTTCAGTCATTAGATAGTGTGGTCATGCTAGGGCATTTCCTGTTTATATTTTGATTTTATTAACGTATTTTGTTGTTGTTGATAACAACAGATTAGTTCTTACAGGGCATACCTATGATCAAATGGTTCTACTTGTTACCATCCCGTCTTATTTCTGGGTTTCGTTTAGATTCTCTGAATCATAGACTACATTATTATCTAAAGAAAAATTTCCTTTTTTTTTCTTTTAAACGTTACTAAAATTGAGGGAGATTTTAATTTAACAAAGATTCTTTTCAAATGAAATAAATTCTACAAATCTTTGTCGTTATTCTTTATGTATTATTATTTTACTTTTTTACCGGTTTCAATCATTGGACTATTGTCATGCTGGGCATTGCCTGTCTAGATTTTGTTGATATTTTTCTTTTTCTTTATCTTTTTCTTTTTTTCATTGCTGTTGGCCCCAGGTCAGTTCTAACATATCAGACCAATGATCTCATGCTTCCACGTGTGTCTATTCCCTCTTATTTATGTATTCTAAATCATAGGCTACTTTATCTAAAACGCACTTCTTTTAAAACAACAGACATAAAATGAGGGAGATTTGGTTTAACCCTTTTGATACCAACCTGCTTGAGACCGCCCCTGTTTCTATGAAACAAACTTCTGTTTTAAAGTAATCTAAATTCAGACGTTCCACCAAAATTTCATATTAATTAATGTTTCAAACCCCCAACTTAAAAACAACGAAATTGTTACATTAGAATGTTCGTTATTTTAAGAATTAATTGTAACAAAGACGGAGTATTTCGAAAGAAATATATTAAACAAAATGGCTCATAACATTTTCAATCAGATTCTACAAAGTAAGTTTCGTTGCTCTTAATCTCAGGTAAGTTTTAATACAGCGGACCGATGATCAAATTGCTTCCACTTGTGACTATCCCGTCTTATTTTTATGCATGTTTTCGGTACTGTGAATCATAATACAAATAATCTAAAATGAGGGAGATTTGGTTGCTATTTCTCGCAAAGATAGTGAACACCTAGAAGCTTTCTCGTTGTCTTGTGTTGATCAGTAAAGTTCACCTGAATATGTGTACGCAGTCAGGAAACTCTGTTTACCTTTGCTACGACACACAGACAGAAATAGAAATGGCGCTGCAAGATTTTATTTTTCTTTAAATGGAATCGGTAAAAGAAAACAGAAAAAAAAACCATGGAGATTAGAATCATTTACAAGTTTCTGCTTATTTGTATTGATGTTTTTGTTGTTTCTTTTTTATATTTATGATGATGATGACGACGACGACGACGACGACGATGATGATGATGATGATGATGATGATGATGATGATGTGATCGAAATTCTGATAATGATGGTGATTGTGATGCAGGTGGTAATGATAATGGCGGCGATGGTGGTGGTGGTGGTAGTGGTGGTGGTGGTGGTGCTGCTGCTGCTGCTGCTACTGCTGGCCGCGGTGGCGGCGGCGGTGGTGGCGGTGGCGGTGGCGGTGGCGGTGGTGGTGGTGCTGGTGCTGGTGCTGGTGGTGCTGGTGGTGCCGGTGTTAATATTGGTAATATTCATTGCGATATTGAAGGTGGCGGTGACTTTTGGTAGTAGTGATACGGATGGTGCTTCTCATGCTGATGGTGATGTTGATGGTGGTGATACGGAGGTGGTAATGTTCACAATTCTCATGTTGATGGTGGTAATAGTGATGATGATGGCGATGATGATGACGCTGCCGGGGATTGTGAGGTTGATGATGTTCGTGTTGAGGGTGACGCTGGTAGTGTAAATGGTGATAGTCGCGATTACTTTATTTGGTTTGTTTTTCCTGTCAGGTTAGTGCAAAATAACTGTTATTCGTACCCTAAAACATAATTGTTTTTTAAATATATGTGCACATATAAAATTGCTGTGTGTATATGTATATATATATATGTACGTGTATACACACGTACAAATGTGTGTACAGTGTTTTCATAGGTAAGTGTATGTTGTTTATATATATATGCGAGTGTGTGTGTGTGTGTGTAAATATATATATATATATATATATACATATATATATATATATATATATAGTCCAAGTAGTAGTATATGTATATATATACAAGGGTATGTGTTTGTGTATGCGTCTGTGTATCTATCTATATATATATATATGCTGTATATAGGTATGTGTTTATATGCATATGTATATATATATATATATATATATATATATATATATATATATATATATATATATATATATATATATATATATATATATATATATATGTATATATATAAATATATATGTATATATATATATATATGTATATATATGTGTGTGTGTGTGTATGTGTGTGTGTCTTTAGACGTTCCTGTCTCTCTCACTTTCTCTTTCTCTCTCTCACTTTCCCTCTCTTTTTCTCACTCTTCTCTGTACTCTTATTCTCTTTACGCTTTTGTCTCTATTTTCTTCTCTCTCATCATCCATTCAAAGTTGAGTTTTTCTTCTTCCTTATTTCTGTTCTTCCTTATTTTCTTTTGACTCCATTCCTCCTTCTTCTTCCTTCAACATTCATTTTAATTACTTTTCATTTCTTCTTATATTCCAGTCTTTCTCTCTCTCTTTTCACACATACAGTCAAACACACACATACTCACGTACACAGAATTTATCAGCGTCTCATTGTTGTTCTCCTTACATGTGTCTGGGTCCCTCTCTTTCTCTCTCTGTTATTCTCTTTCTCTCTTTTTCTTTGTATCTCACTTTCTCTTTCTATCTCATGTGTCCTTTTTATTTCTCACTACTCACTTTTTCTCTTTGTCACGCACACACATTCCTTTTTCTCTCTCTCCGTCTCTCTCTCTCTCTCTCTCTCTCTCTCTCTCTCTCTCTCTCTCTCTCTCTCTCTCTCTCCCTTACTATCCTCTTTCTATCTTTCTTTACTGATAAAATACATACACACATCCTTATATGCACAAATAAATCTTGTTTCCCGACAAGCAGATATAGACAACACACCATCAGTCTGGTTAATAGGCTCTAAAAATATCTTGATTGCAGCACACGGTCAAAAGCTTCTCACCAGAAACCTCCAGAAGAATGTAATGAAGCAGAATACATCAAGTAACTGCAGTATATGTAATTTGGAAGCAACAATAAACCACATTTCATCTGGTTGCTCTGTCTAAGGCAAGAAAATACGTCTAGAGTCATAACTAAGCTAAGACTTACACTGGAAATCATACCAGCATTATGAAATACCAACATGAAATAGATTATATATACATACACAACAAAATATCTCAGAAATTGAGAACGTGACTGTAGTTTGTGATATTTCGATAGACACAGACAGGATGATCATGGCTAATGTATCAGATATTGTGATCAAGAACGACTGAGGAAAAAATATACTCCCGAGTCAGCGTATCTGTCCCAGTTGCCGATGTTGTATATGTGAAAAAAAAAATGGAGAAATTATTAAGCGAAATAAATCTGAAAATAAAGATAACCAGAATACGGGCACTGAAATCAGAAACAATCGAGATCGATAAAAATAAGTGTCAGTCAAATGCTGAGCTCGATGTAATCGACTACTCCTCCCTAAAATATCAGGCCTTGTGCCTATAGTAGAAAGAACCATTATTATCATTCCAGCTCTTTATGTTCCGAGTTCAAATTCCGTCCAGGTAGACTTTGCCTTTCATCCTCTCAGAGTTAAGGTAAAGTACCACTCAAGCACTGAAGTCAATGTAATCGACTAGCCTTGTGCTTATAGGAGAAAAAATTATTGTTGTTGTTGATGCTGTTGTTATTGCTTGCTGTT
>NC_142940.1:47414988-47437488 GCF_046866305.1 Octopus bimaculoides | reverse complement strand
ATTCCTGCTCCGGGCGACGCGTTGTGTTCTTGAGCAAAACATTTTATTTCACATTGCTCCAGTCCACTCCTCTGGCAAAAATGAGTAATCCTGCGACGGGCCGGCGTTCTGTCCAGATTGAGAATTTATACGCCATGAAACCGGGAAACCAGTCCTTATTAGTCGATACGGCGCGAGAAGGTAACTTTATCTTTACTTCCATGTAAATATTAGGTTTATTTATGATCCAAACACCAGCTTAATAGTGACAAAATCATTTTAATAAATTATCTCTTCATATTGAAAAGTTATTGAAACAGCGGAAGTGTGTTTTCAACAGAAATATGCTAACAAAGTGTCCACTTTATAGTAATATGCAACAAGTGTCGACTTTAGAGTAAGCTAAAAAGAATAATTAATTAATCTAAATAGTTTCACCACGAAAATGAGCAATGGAAAGTTTAACTGTAAGGGCAAGAAGTGACGGAGGAGTGATGAGATAAAGTATACTATTATGCAAACACACACACATACAGTGGGAAACAGTGGGAGAGGGGGATTCAGGGAGAGGGGGGAGTCAGTGAGAGAGACATATAGTGATGGGATAAGTGGATAAAACTTCATGGGGGAAATCACATGGTTAATGAATGTGGCACCAGTATCGAAGGTAAGACAGTAGCGGAGAGATCGGGAGAGAAACGGTGGAGAGAGAAATGTGAAGCAAAAAGACTGTAAGGACAACTAGAAGAAGGTGTTTGTGGAGAAAAGTAAATAATGGAGGTTAGAAGTAATAAGAGAAACACAGAGGATAGATACAGATAGAGACGGAGAGGGAAAGACAGATTGAGGGGCAGATAGAGCACATTCAGGGATAGATAGAGAGACCGATAGAGAGAGAGGAAAGTTTAGAGATAGGAAGACAGAGAGAGAGAGAGAGAGATGAGACAGCTAGAGATAGAGAGATAGGTATGGTTGAACATGAAGTGAATGAGAGTTGATTGGAAAGATGAAAGTTGTAAGACCAAAAAAAAAAAAAAAAATTCTGTTTTGTCTGTTTGACTGAAGAAGTTTTTTTTCTTTTAAGAAATCACTTTAAAATCTCAAAAATCTGAAGTTAGATTTCATTAGATTGACTTTCTAGGGAATAAAATTTTTTTTTTTATTTTCATTTATGGTTATATAATTTTTTTTTTCTATTTTATCTTATTTTTATTTTTTATTTATTATTATTATTATTATTATTATTACTATTATTGTTATTATTATTATCATCATCATCATCATCATTATTATTATTATTATTATTATTATAATTATTATTATTATTATTATTATCATTATTATTATTATTATTATTATTATTATTATTATTATTATTATCATTATTATTATCTTACTTTTTTGTTTTTGTTTTGCAGACCAGTTTAACATTCGTTTCGTCTTTGTTTTATTTTTAATGACTTTTTTTTCTGTCGTTGTCATCGCTGTTTTCTTGATGTTGTTGCTCTTGTTGTTATAATTCCTGACAGTGTTTTTTTTTGTCCTTTGTTAATGTTGCCGTCCTTTGGTTTTTTTATTGTTTTTTTATTGTTTTTTTTTATTGAAGTTGTCCAAACCGTTTTTCTTGTACATGTTCTCATTCTACTTTTTATTCTTCGTTCTCTTTGCATCCCCGTTACCATTTTCTTCTATCTCGTTTTCTTCCTCTATTCGTAATTTTTCAGTTTCATTTTTTTTTATTTCACAGTATTCCCCTCCACCCCATCATCATCATCATCATCATCATCATCATTATCTTCCTCATCATTTCCTCCTTTTCTCTTTCTCATACCTCTTATCTTCTACATCCTCTTCTTTCTACTTTCCTCCGTTTTCCCATCCTCCTCCACCTTCTAACCATTCTCCTCTTCCTTCTACCAATCACCTTCCTCCTACTTCTTATTGTCTGTCTGCTAAAATCTTACATACCAATAATTACTTTAAAAATAATAATCTTAACTATAATTCACTTCTTTCCACATCAAACCTTCCCCCTTCATATTTTATTGTCTTCTTTTTCTATCTCTATCTCTCTTCCCCAATCTTTCTCCCCCCCCCTCTCTCTCTCTCTCTCTCTCTCTCTCTCTCTCTCTTTTCTCTTCTTTCCCTAACTTCGACTCCTAGATACATATCTTTTTATTATTATTCACTCTCATTCGACCTCTCGCTATATCTGTTTTTCTGGTCTGTCACTTTTACTAGCGCTCTATCTCTCTATCTCTTTATCATAAAACGTTGTTACGTTTGCTGCTTGTGTTGTTATTGTTGTTGTCATTACTTCATAGTTGTTATTCTTGTTTTCAGTTCTTACTGTTGATGTTTATGCTATTGTTCTTCAAGATGTTATTCTTGGTATGAGTATTGTTATGGCGTTTGTTGTTGCTATTTTTCTGTTCTTAACCTTCTTTAATTCTATGATTTTATTTTCACCAGACCGCAATACGCCCAAGCATGTCAGTCTGGATATCGGTTAAGTCCCACTGAGGGGCACTTTGGACAAGTGTCTTATGCTATAGTTCCAGGCCAACCACAGCTTTGAGGTAAATTTATTAAACAGAAACTGAAAGGAAACAAGCACGTCATATGTGTATGTGTATGTATGCGTGTGTGTGTGTGTGTGTGTGTGTGTGTGTGTGTGTGTGTGTGTGTGTTTGACCCACCACCGCTTGAAAACTGGCATTGGTTTCTTTACACCCCCCTAACTTAGCGGTTCGGTAAAAGAAAATGATAGAGTATGACCATACTTTAAAAGTTATATATTCAGGTCGATTTGTTTGACTAAACCCCTTTTTTGGATGTGCTCCAGCATGGCCACAGACCAATGACTGAAAGAAGTAAAAGATGAAAGAACTGTTGTAACACGCATATTTTTCATTGTTTTAAAGGGGAATCTAACTAATTGGTCGTGACCTAACTGGGGCAAAACCACAGAGTTTGAGAATGTGGTATATTCGGCAATGTATATCCAGGCAATAGAATGGTACATTATTTTATAGATACCCACCAAGAGAAATAAAAGGAAACGTATCTTTCGGCAGAATTCAAAATATAATGTGATGCCGATGAAACTGTTAGGCAACGTTCTACCGATTCTACCACTCGGTTATTCTATGATCAACCTACCATCTTGTAACCAATCTTCCATTCGGTGACCAATCTTTCAGCCTGTCTCCAGTCTATTACCTTGTGACCAGCATGCCGCTCTGTAACGAGTATAACGCTCGGTGACCAATCTACCATCCTGTGACCAATCGACCACACTGTGACCAGTCGACCACATCGTGACCAATCGACCACCCTGTGGCTATTCTACCGCTCTGTAACTATTTCTGTGACTAATCTGCCTCTCTGTGATCAGTCTACCGCGCTCTAATCAAGTTAACGTTTTGTGTCCACTCTACTATTCTGTGACCATTCCATCAGCTTTGTCACCAATCTAGCACTCTAGACTTGTTGGTCACTCAACGATTTGTCCACCTCTCTATAATCAATCATCCACTCATTAACCAGTCCACCAGTCCATGGTTAATTTATTTCTTAAAGCACAATCCGCCATTCTATAATCTAACATTCTACATCCAATTAACCAAACTAGCATTAATTAAAGCTACCTTCTGTTTTTATGTCGAATCCATCTTGGAGTATTTAATTAATAACGTCGATGTCAATCACAGAGCATCCTGTTACCTAGACGACCTGCTGGAAATAGCAGACTGCAATAGTATGCTGTCATCTTTGTTGTTCAACTTGGCTGTTCAACTTGTTCAATGAATATATCAGTTTGACTGCCGTCACAAGCTCCAAGAATATTTTTTCTGAAAGAAGTGGTGCCAGAAAACCTCATGTCCGTTGAAAGAAATGATGATGATGATGATGATGACGACGATGATGATGATGATGATGATGATGATGATCGGATCTGGCATAACTGGATTTTAAAGAATCCAAATTAGTGTCTGGATAAAGTTCGGGAGAGACGATAACAAGCACTGTTGGAATTTCTCGAATCTTGTCAGACAGGAAATAGGGAAAGTCTTAAAACATGTAAGAAAAAGAGCTGGAATAACCTTGCGAATTTCCAACGTATCACACTCTGTCGCCTACCAAACAATGATTTTATTGTTATTAAAATGGCGGATAAAGAAGGCGCTATTGTAATTATGGACAAGGACGAGTGCATTTCAGCGTGTGAAGAAGTTTTAAATGAAAAAAAACTTCCTATGAAGAAGTACCTGTATATCCAAATCCCAATTACAGAGAGGAACTTGATAAAATAATTTTGGGAATAGAGGAAAAGAATCTCATAAATAACACGGAATCTAAGCTACTACGTTCACAAAGAACACCTGTATTTTACGGTCTTCCAAAAATACATAAAAATTTCGAAAAATTTCCTCCATTGCGCCCAATTCGCAGTGGGTATGAATGTTGCACTGCGAAAATTTCGGAATGGCTGGATGGCTTTCTGCTCCCAACATTCGGGATACTTTTGATTTTGTTTGCAAATTGAACAAATTTTCTCAACACCGAAGTAGTGTTAAAGACTGTTTTGGGGGGAACCATGGATGTTTCTTCCTTTTACTACCTATTTTTCCACTACTCTGCCTGTCTTTCCATTACGCTACAAATCTTTACACTGCGTCGCCTGTATTTCCTTTGTGCTTCCTGTCTTTCCTTGACCCTGCATGTCTTTCCACTTGTTGCCTATCTTTCTATAATGCTGTCCGTCTTTCAACTACGCTGCCTGTCTTTCTTTTGAGCTTCTTCTCTCTCCATGATGCAGCCTGTCTTTCCACTGCGCTTCCTGTCTTTGTACGACGCTGCCTGTCTTTTCACTACACTTTCTGTCTTTCCGCTGCGTTGTCTATCTTTTCTTTGAGTTTCCTGTCTTTCCATGATGCTACCTGTCTTTCTTCTGCGCTGTCTGTTTTTCCATTGCGCCGCCTGACTTTCCACGACGCCACCTGTCTTCCTTCGACGTCACCGGTCTTCCCACGGCGCAGCCTATATTACATCGACACTGCTACTATCCACTTATAAATATCTTATAATCTCTTTACTTTCAGCCTCAGCATCGATTGTATCATTTTTAAATCTTCTAACAAAAGAAACAAAGACGATTATCAAATATGGCGTCGTGAAAATGGAGTTGAAATGAATGCATAATACTAAAATAATTATAGTACCAGTTGTTATAATTGAAGCTCTCGGCACCTTCAAAAGAGAATACAACAGACATTAACATCTCTAACAGCTACCAGGCAAACAATGGACCAAACACTTGCAGAAAATTTCACTCTTAACAAGTGCTTACATTTTAAGAAAGTTCCTCATGTAAAGTAATGCTTTTGTTGAAAGCAAGTAACTTTAATGTGATTATTATTTTTTTTTTTTTTAAGACATGGTTAGTTTATAAAGATTGGTTTAAATGTCATGAAATGTTAACAGTGAAAGTAACAGTTATCATAATTATAGTAAAGTTTATCAACAACATACAAATAGCATTGGCAAACTTCTCGTTGTCATTATCATTGAAATGATAATTATTGGCACGAAGGAAAAACATCAGTCATAAATAACAACAGCGTAGGTATTAAACATCGACAAGAATGCAGCCGTCATCATCATCATCATCCTCATCATTGCTATCGCTTTCCCCCATCATCTACCATTATCATCCGCTTCTTCTTTATCATCATTGTCGTCGTCATTGTCATCATCATCATCATCATCATCATCATCATCATCGCCATCGTCATCATCGTCATCATCATCGTAATCATTATCATTTCGGTGGTAAACACTTGTTATACTGGGTTGCGGCTGTGTTCTGTCTTTGAATGCAAGAGTCCGATGTTTCGTCGGAAGGCGAAGCAGCTCTGTTGGTGCTTCGGCCTCCATCATTACCATCATCATCTTCATCATCATCATCATCATCATCATCATCATCATCATCATCATCATCATCGTCATCGTCATCGTCGTCATCATCATCATCATCATCATCATCATCATCATCAACATCATCATCATCATTATTATCAGCGCCCGCAGAAGCAGCAACAGCATCCTCATCACCATCAACGAGATTGTTGTCAACAGCATCATCATCGTCATCATCAGCATCATCATCATCATCAGAAATTACATAAACAATACCACCTTCTATCATCATCATCATCATCATCATCATCATCATCATCATCATCATCAATATCGTGATCATCAACTGCCATTGCTATCGATAACGAAGTAGCAAGAAACACCAGCATCACCATCACTACCACCACCAAGATCAGCATCACATCAAAAACAACATCACCATTCTCGTTATTATCAACAACAACAACAACAACAACAACAACAACAACAACACAATGCACCAACTTCAACACCAACATTAGGACCAACAATAACAACAACACCAAAAACACCGCAACCACCACCAACAACAACAACAACAGCAGCAACCCAAGAGAACTGTGTGTGTGAAATCTTTTCTATCCGGAGGCTGTGTTGATAATAGCGTTTAAAAGAGGTGTTTTGTTTCCTTTTTTACTTTTGTTGTGTTTGTTTGTTTCGGTATATATATGTCCATGTGTGTGCATGTGTGTGTGTGTGTGTGTGTGTGCTCATGCGCGTGTAACATGTGCTTGTACGTGTGTTTATATGTTTATGTATGTGTAAATGTTTGTGAATGTAAGTTTGTGCGTGTGTGCGTTCGTATGTGTGTGTTTGTATGTATGTGTTTGTATGTGTATGTTTGTATGTTTGTGTGTGTATGTCTGCGTGTGTATGTTTGTGTATAATTGTGTTTTTGTGTGTAAACGTGCGTATTAAGAATAAATAATTATGTTTGTGTTTTTGTGTATGATTGTGTATGTGTGTATGTCTGTGTGTGCATGATTGTGTATGTATATATGTATGTGTGCATAATTGTGTATGTAGTTGTGTGTATGCATGTATGTATATATGCATGTATATATGTATTTATGTGTGTATGATTGTGTATGTGTGTGCATGATTGTGTATATAGTTATGTGTACGTATGTATAGATGTATGTAGTTGTATGTATATGTGTGTATGATTGTGTATGTAGTTGTATGTAGTTATGTATATGTAGTTATATGAATGGTTGTGTGTATGTGGTTGTGTGTATGCATATATGTATGTATGTATGTATGTATGTATAAATGTGTATGCACCTATGTATACGTAGTCTTATGTATGTGTGCATATGAGTGTGTTTAGCTATTTGTGTATGTATTTGTATGTATGTTTTTACGCGTGTTGTGTATGCACATCTGTGTGTGTAATTAGTTCTATATGTTTATATTCATTAGCTCTATGTATGTTTGTATATGTGAATATAAGGATGCGTAAATGCGTATAAACACATGTCGTGGCACTCCGTCGGTTACGACGACGAGGGTTCCAGTTGATCCGAATAGCCTGCTCGTGAAATTTACGTGCAAGTGGCTGAGCACTCCACAGACACGTGTACCCTTAACGTAGTTCTTGGGGAGATTCAGCGTGACACAGAGTATGACAAGGCTGGCCCTTTAGATTACAGGTACAACAGAACCGGAAGAAAAGGTGAGAGAAAAAAGTTGTGGTGAAAGAGTACAGCAGGGTTCGCCACCATCCCCTACCGGAGCCTCGTGGAGCTTTAGATGCTTTCGCTCAATAAACACTCACAACGCCCGGTCTGGGAATCGAAACCGCGATCCTACGACCGCGAGTCCGCTTCCCTAACCACTGGACCATTGCACCTCCACAATTTGTATATATATATGTATGCGTGTATATATGTGCCTGTAAATATCTATATCGTATATGTGTACATGCGTATTTTCTGTGCATATGCGTATGCATAATGTGTCCGTATGTGTTTATATGTGTGTGTGTGTATGTATGTATGTGTGTGTGTGTGTGTGTGTGTGTGTGTGTGTGTGTGTGTGTGTGTGTGTGTCTATCTGTCTGTCTGTCTGTGTGCGCGCACGTGTGTGTGTACTTCTGTAGACTTTGTTCTCCACTACTGAATGTGTTTACCAACCTCTCTGTGTATATATATATATGTATGTATGTGTATGTATATATATGTATGCATGTATATGTATGTATATATATTCATGTATATGCATGTATATGTATATAATTATTATATCTATGTATGTATGCCTGCTTATTTAGCGTATGTCCCTACACACGCTTGTCTATATGTGCGTGTGTATGTGTTCATGTGTGCGTATGGTCGTGACGCAGGTGTGGCTGAATGGTAAAAAGCTTGCTTCCCAACCACATGGTTCCGGGTTCACTCCCTCTGCGTGGCCCCTTGGGCAATAGGCTTCTGTCACAGCCTCGAGCCAATCAAAGCCCTGTGAGTAGATTTTGGTAGACGGAAACTGAAATAAGTCCGTCGCATGTGTATACATGTATGTGTGTGTGTGTGTGTGTGAGTAAGTATATAGAATAAGCACCGGGCTTTAGAAGAAAAATAGCAAATACTGGGGCCGATTCGTCCGACTACAGTTTCTTCAAGGAGGTGCCCCAGCATGGCCATAGTCTTATAGTCTCATGCCTGAAACAAGTAAAAAAGAAAAGGTAAATAGATGGTTGTGCATGTATGTGTGAGGTGTTTTTGATATTGGTTTCTTACGTGTTTTTTGCGGGGTGTAAACTCCTATCAGAAACCAACAGTTTGTTATTCTATAATGCGTGTGCTTGTGTATGTATTCCTGTGTAGCGCTTGGTTTTTTTGTTTTTCTTGTGTGTATACATGTATCTGGATTATTTGAATGTTTGTCAGTTCTGAATGTATATATGTATGTGTGTGTGTATGTGCGTGTTTATACGTGTGGTGTGCGTGTGTGTATATGTGTGTGCGCGTGTGTTTATATGTGTGGAGGTCTGCGTTACACTCGTGTATGTATGTCGGAAAATACTTTAGGTTCAATACGCGCGTGTATGTGTGTGTGTGTGTGTGTGTGTGTGTGTGTGTGTGTGTGTGTAGAGTTCTATGTTTGTTTACAAGTCTATTTGCAAATGTTTGACTGTGTGCATGCATATATTTGCGGGCGCGAGAGCATGTGTGTGTGCCTGTGTGTGTGTGTGTGGCTGTATGAGTCTGTGTTTAAATGTCTAAGTCAATACATGGAAGTGAGGCACCATGTATTTAAAAGTGAAAATGTCTGTATAAACGTACGAGTCTATAAAATCTTATCAGTGTAATTTTGTCCTGTGATGCCTGAGCATTATCGTTTTCGTGTGCGTGTGTGTGTGAGAGAGACAGAAAGAGAGAAAGAGAGAGAGCGTGTGTATGCGTGTGCGTGTGTAAAAATGTGTGAGTGTCTCTAACATTGCTTCTGTATGTGCGCATACACACACACGCATAAACACACATGCACACACACATGCACACACACGCACACACGCACGCGCACGCACACACACACACATACACACACGCACACACACGCACGCACGCACACACACACACACACACACACACACACACACACACACGCAATGATTCTCATTTGCCTGTCAGGTTTTCTGATGTAAAAATCATTAAACGGTATTTTTAAATGCGGGCCATCTTATACTCATTCACACACGTGTATATATATGTGAATATATATATACACGCGCACACATGCCAATATGCATGTACACACACACACATATACATATACACGTGGACATACAAACACTACGCTACTATGATAGCATGTGTATGCGTGTGTATATGTGCTTGTGTGTGTGTCGTGTTGCAGTATATGTCCTGCGTGCGTGATATCATATATGTTTGTGTATGAATGTGTGAGAGGAAAGAAAACTTTATTGGCTATATCTGAGTATGTGTGTCTGTGAATGTGTACATGTGTATGTTAGATTATGTAAGCTTGTGTGATGGCGTCGAGGCTGGGGTCTGCTTAAATCGGTATCCGAAATCTCTGAGTTGAAAGATTTTGTCGATAGCTGCAGGTTTGTTCAGTAGGTAAGGTTCATTGAGTTGTTACTGTTAGCAAGTGTTGGGGGTTATAGTAATGTAGGTGAGTACACGGGTAGATGGCCGGGTGGGGTGGGGTGGGATGGATTGCTTGATGGATGGTGAGATAGGTGCAAAGACACATGGATGGAAAGATACGTTAGATAAGTAGGTAAGTATATAGGTTGATAGGTAAATAGATAGATAGATGAATAGATAGATAGATAGATAGATAGATAGATAGATAGATAGATAGATAGATAGATAGATAGATAGATAGGTATAGAAGTGGGATAGAGAAATAGGTAAAGAAATAGGTAGGTACATAAGATAGATAGGTAGATACATAGGTGTGTAGGTAGATAGATATAGATAGATTGATAGACTGGCTGGTAGATAGATATAGATAAACAGATAGGTAGAGATAGACTGGTAGGTAGATAGATAAAGACGTAGATAGACTGGTCGGTATATAGATAAAGAGGTAAATAGTCTGGTAGGTAGAAAGATAAATAGACTGGGAGAGAGAGAGAGAGAGAGAGAGAGAGAGAGAGAGAGAGAGAGAGAGAGACAGACAGAGAGAGAGAGAGAGAGAGAGAGAGAGAGAGAGACAGAGAGAGAGAGATTTAGGGAGGTAGAAAAATTGGTAGATATTTGGTGCTAAACCCATTTCGGTCTTCCTTTCGTCTAATATTTCTGGCCGATTTTTTCCAGTGCTTTTCTACTTCCCGTTAAATTGTACTAATTAGTCCCTCAAGTTGTCTCTTAAAATTAAACTCATTGGTCCTTTTAAATTACGTTCATTTGTCCCTATCTATTGTAGCAATTGATCCCTTTAAATTGTACTGACCGATCTCCTTGTACTGATTGGTCCCTATAAAATGTACTTATTCTACACTGTAAATTCATTCAAGTTGATACGAAATAATAACCATTCCACCTAATGTACATACTCATAGACACACATAACCACGCATTCACTAGCACACAGACAGACAGGTACACATATATGTAGACTGGCGTACACTTTAGCTCATTGATAATAGCTTATAGCAACTAACCACATATATTTATAACAAGTATACACTTCTTTATAGCATGGATATGCACGTTTTTATATCAGGTCATCCCATAAATTTTGTCCGATTTTACCTTTTTTAAAATTGAATGAAATTTAATAGTATTTTAGAATGTCTAATGGAATTAAAAATTATTTTTATGCATTTGTGTGCATTTAAACTAATTAAGTATTATTTTACAGAATAATAGAATTAAAATTGCTTTAATTAAAACCCTTTCGAACATGGAAGTATCCAAAGAGCATTTGAGGTACATAATGCTTTATGAGTACAAAAAAGGATATTCTACAGCCGAAGCGACTTGAAACATACACTCAGTTTATGGGAAAGAATGCTTGAATGAAAGAACTTGCAGAAGGTGGTTTGCAAAATTCAGAAGTGGAGATTTCAGCCTTGAAAATGAAGATCGAACAGGACCTCCAGTTGAGTTTGATGATGAGCTCCTTGAGGCATTACTTGGAGAAAATCCTTCATTATCAGTTGAAGAATTGGTATTAAAGCTTAGTTCAAACCATACAACTGTTCATCGTCATTTTCAACAACTTGGAAAAGTTCCTAAACTTGGAAAATGGGTGCCCCATGAATTGTCCGAAAGCAACCGCAAATCCCGAGTTGACATCTGCTCTTCTCTCCCTTCTCGCGAACTCATTTCACCCTTTTTGGATAGACTTGTTACTGGTGACGAAAAATGGATTTTCTATCGAAATGTTAAAAGTCATAAACAGTAGCTTGGTAAAAGGGAAAAAGCTCAACCACAACCGAGAAGGGAACTTCATGGTAAAAAGGTTCTTCTCTCTATCTGCTGGGATTGTAAAGGAGTAATTCACTTTGAATTGTTACTACCTAATGCAACAATCAATGCTCAAGTCTACTGTCAAAACTTAGAGCGTTTGAGCCAAGTTCTGAAGAAAAAAGACCCGTTTTTATGAATCGAAAAGGAGTAATGTTTCACCAGGACAATGCGCGACCCCACACTGCAAAGATCACATCACAGAATATCGAAGAGCTTGGTTGGGAAAAAATTCCTTATCCACCTCATTCTCCCGACCTTACTCCTTCAGAGACTACCATTTGTTTCGTAGTTTACAGAATCATTTGGGGGACATAACTTTCACAAGCCAGGAGGATGTCGAAACTGACATTTCAGAGTTCTTCGCTTTGAAACCAAAAGAGTTTTACATTGATGGGATTAAAAAGCTTGTAAATAGATGGAAGGAAATCATAGATAATCAGGGAAAGTACATTGATGATTAAATTTCAATTAAATATAGTATTTGATCACTTATTTTCCTTATTCAAAATTAGGACAGAACTTATTGGATGACCTAATAGAATGCATACAAACTTCATTAGACTAAATATACACACATTTTTATAGTAGGTATATATACATCTTTATAGCATACATAGAGACATCTTTACAGCATGTACATGTCTTTATAACATGTATATACACGTTTCATAGCGTGTATGCACGTGTATATTGCAAATATACACACGTCTGTATGTCATGCGTACACACGCTTTAATAGCAAGTATACGAAAAATTTCGTTGCACCTATACACGCAGTTTTTTTTTTGCTTTTTTTTTTGCAAGTATGCACCTATATTTATTTTAATACGTACGTCTTTTTACAATAACTATACGCACATATCTAACTGAACACACATTATTATACACACGTCTTTTATATATACTCCTACCATATTTCATTCTTTTACAAGGTTCAATCATTATATAATGGCCATGTTGGAGCATCATCTCCCCAGTTTTTACTCATTTATATAGACCTATTTCCCTCTAATCTGGTCATTTTATCGGTTTCATTTAATCGAATGGCTGCGTTCGCCTTATGTTAGATCCCTCTCGTAATGTTATTTCCCTTTGCGGAGTAAATATCACAAGAAATATATAATGATTAACACCGGTATAAACGGAACACATTCTAGTTACGCCACTGCAACAAATATACAAATGTAACTACGAGGATAGTGAAAGCTCCCATAAAATATTCTGTATAAAATATCTGCAGTGAAATCCCTTCCATATATATACTAGTGTCGGTTTGATCCACTATCCCCTTCAACGTAGCGTCCGAGCATAGCTACGGTCCAATGAGTGAAACAAACAAGAGAAAAGAATAAAAGAATTAACAGCTGAATTGAAATATAAAAGCATTCTCGTCAACATGAAACCACAAATGAAATCCTCAGAGCTGACATCGTAAGCATAATCATTATAAAATTCACATCTCAAAATATGACATCAGACACACAGGTAAGACATTTTTGTCGTAGGTGGCCATGCATTTATTACCAGGTCATTAATGTTAATAATCAATGATTATTGTCAAAATGTAAAGTAAAAATTGGCGTACAAATACAGTACCCGTTAAATGATTCACAAAAGTAAACTGGGGCTAAAAGTTAATCTTAAATTGAATAATATGTTTTTATCAGTTACAGTAACATTCCCACGCTCTTTAGTTACCCACAACAAAAGAAACACAGCAATAATAGCACCACTAACACTACTTCATTCAGAAGATGAAGCTAAAAAGGCCTCAAAACGTTAAAAAAATTTAAGAGCGTTATTATCTAAAAGTGACCAACAAGAAAATATGAAAGATCAACCTTAAAAAAAAGATTCCGCACAATATCTATCAATTTATCCAACCATCAATTTTCTTTCAAAAGGTCTTTATCGTATGCAGAATTTTGTGATAAACGTGCAATATACTCAGAAGTACAGGTATGATTTTTTTTGTTTTTTTTTGTTTTTAGCCGTCGTTGTTGAAATTAACTGAAGTACAAAAGAATATACTGAAATGTATCTTCCCAATTATTATATAAGAACGGTAGTCTTTTCTTTCCACGCCTAATCTGTGTCGCAGCAAATTAGATTGTCAATTTTATCAGTTCTTTTTCAGAACTATTACATCTTCATACCTTTTCAAATCTATCGTTCAAATTTATCATTTTTCAAGCCGTTTTCTTAAAATTTATAATTTCTAAAGCGTTTCCATAAGATGTATAATTTCTATAGAATTTGCTTGAAATATTTCAATTTCTAAAGGCCTTTCTTAAAATGTATCATTTCTAAAGTGCCCCTTTTTTTCTTTCTTTTTTAATTTTATCTTCAGTGTGTATGACTTCATTCTAGATAATTATTTCATATTTATTCTGAACCTGTTAGAATCATTGTAACACATCCTTATCAACTATGTGAGTAACTCTCAGAATGTTAAGATAAAATGGAGGAATGGCTAAAGCAAGTTGAGTACAAAAGTAAAGGTTTTTGCTGTTTTTAGTTCTGTCCCTTTAAGCTTTTATTTGCAAAATTTCAAAGGAAAACAAAACAATCAGTACCTGCCATTTACAGGTATCAAACAGGGTGACTACAAAAATAATTGCAATTTCTAATCATCAAAAGTAAAGCAAGTTACCTCGGCTCTGGATAGATTATGTTAACCGAACTATTACGTGTTAAAATCTACACTTCTTTGCGAATACAAATAAAATCCTGCAGTCCTATGATCTCCAGAAAAGCCCGTACTACTCAAGAATTTTTCTCAAAATCCTTTTGAAGATAAGATAAGTCGCAGACAATCTTTTGCGGTTAACAATAACCACTGAAAGGGTTATAAGTGATTCGCGCACAAGTAGTTATCGATGAGTTCTCCGAAGATATTTTGTGCTATTTGGTTTGTCGAAAGCTTTCTGTTGCATGACGTTACCCGAGTGCTGTTCGCTCGGAAAACAATCTGATGGGTAATGTGGTTGAAGTAGAGTTTCACAATATAGTTCGGCTAATTTCTGAAGCGTCATTTGCAAGGTCTGTGGTCTGGTATTGCTATGGAGAAGACCTGATCATTTTAAAGTTGGCCAATCCATACTTGACATAAATTATGCTGGTTTTGCTGCATTTCGTCGATCTCATAGCAATAATAGATCTCAGCTGTAATGGTTTTACCAAGGATCCAGCTTTTGGGACACATCACATACTATCAAGAAATCGATTGTTTTTCATTATTATTTTTTGTGCAAAGAAAAATGCAAACTTCATAGAAGACGTTTTCTTTTCATTCTTTTCGTTTAACTCAAGTGGCACCCATTTGTCAAACTTGGTTTTTTTTCGGTCTCTAGCGTGATTCTTCCGCAGCTTCTCAAGCTATTTTGCATAGATTGGCTTCAGTAAGAGTCCTCAGCTAGTCGTCGTCAATTTCAAAAGCTTGACTAAAATTTTCTTCGTCTTAAACAGCTTTCTTAATAAAATGTTGAGTAGTACTAGATTTTTGGAACTAACTTTGAGTGATACTTCGTTTACGGTACCTGGCTCCATCCATAGTTTTTATTGCGTGTAGATTCTGTTGCGTTGCAATCCCTTTTGAACTCATGGGATTCAATTATACGTAAGTTTGTTTGGATTGGCGTACGTGAATATATGGACACAAACATGCCAGAAAAGAAGTTCACGTTGTTAGGGGTCAGCACCACCAAGTGACGACTTTGCTAAGTGTTTTCTTCTGCATTAGCAGAATTTAATAGATGTAAACTGCAGAATCCACTCGAATACACATATGTATGTATGCATATGTAAATAGATAGATAGATAGATAGATAGATAGATAGATAGATAGATAGATAGATAGATAGATAGATAGATAGATACAGGCACATGTAGGCATGCATTCCCACACATAAAAATATACATAGACAAATGAAAGGTGTCAACGCACGAAACTCTCGGTCTTTCAGTCACTCTTGCTTCTGCTAAATACTGATAAAAAATATACATATACTCTTATTTTGAGTTCTATTTATCCTGTTTGCATCACCATGCCTGTATATATATATATATATATATATATATATATATATATATATATATATATATATATATATATATATATATATATATATATATATATATATATATATATATATATATATATGTACACATAATATTTATATATTTATATAATCTTTTACTCTTTTATTTGTTTCATTCATTTGACTGCCGCCATGCTAGAGCACCGCCTTTAGTCGAACAAATCGGCCCCAGGACTCATTCTTTGTCAGCCTAGTACTTATTCAATCGGAGTTTTTTTGTCGAACTGCTAAGTTACGGGGACGTAAACACACCAGCATCGGTTGTCAAGCGGTGGTGGGGAGACAAACACAGACACACAAACACAGACACACGGACACATACACACACACACACACACACACACACACACACACACATATATATATATATATATATATATATATATATATATATATATATATATATATATATATATATACGACGGACTTCTTTCAATTTCCGTCTACCAAATCCACTCACAAGGCTTTGGTCGACCCGAGGCTATAGTAGAAGACACTTGCCCAAGGTGCTACACAACTACTCCTGCGCCTATGCTCTCTCCTGCCTATATATATCTATCTATTCCCGAGCGTTAAACTAATACATCCTTTTGTTGTTTACACCACCTGTCTCGTCTGTTGTTGTTTTTTTCGTAAATTCTCCCATATATATATATATATATATATATATATATATATATATATATATATATACACACATATATATATATCTTCTACTTGTGTCAGTCACGTGAGTGCGACCACCATGGGGCACCACCTTGATCTATTTGGTCGAACAAACTAAAACGTTAGAGAGAGGACAAACGCAAATTCAGATGCATTTATAAATACATACGCGCATACACACACACATATATATAGACATACACATACGGACGCACCCATACGAGTACACACACACATATATTATGTTTCAAATTGAGGATATTAATTTAGAGATGGTCTTGGCCGAGCTGACCAAAACGTCTAAGTTTGTATGTATGTATGTATTGTGTATGTGCGTATGTAAGTGTGTACGAAGAAGAGGAAAAAGTATCTTTAAACTAGTGGTCTTAGCCTAAATACTTACAATAGAGTAAACCCTATTAAACATTCTCAAGATACTAGACAGTGAAGTTAAATCAGACGACGGATTTAGTTAACCACAAAAATATATACAACATTTGGGATTTGAACTCAGAACGTAACAAATCAAAACAAATATCTCAATGCATCCGATCCGATATGTTTCCAGGTCTTCCAATCTACTGCATGTGTACTGAAAACCCCAAAGCATGAAAGACAAGGCTGACTCCTGTTGAATTTGAACTCATGACGCAGCGAGTTGGAATAAATACTCCGAGACAGTAATTGTATCTGACACTATAACAACGCTGTCAATTCATCTGCGTTTTTGTGAGCTTATATACGTGTGTGTGTGTGTGTGTGTGTGTGTGTGTGTGTGTGTGTGTGTGTGTGTGTGTGTGTGTGTGTGTGTGTGTGTGTGTGTGTGTGTATTTTTCGGCAAAAAAAAGTCGAAAGGAAAAAATGATGCTCTTTTTATTCCCCTCATTAAAATCCATAGCAATATTTGTTCTGCAACGAACTGCTAACACTCCCTTATCACTCTCGCCCAGACAGAAGTCAGAAATGCATTTATCCAGTAATTTACTCGTTTGAAAAGCTATATCCAAAGATGCTATATGAATTAAAATATGAATATTTTACATATTTCCACTTGTTTCAACCTGGGTCTCAGGCTATACTGGGACACTGTCATTGATATAAATATGTATATAATTTGCTTGTATGAAATATATTTCTTAAGCATGAAAGCGTAGGTTTCTTTGAGTAAAGTTATAAAGAGTTGGTGTATTTCTAATGGAACTAAGATGAACAAATACCGACGCTCGTTTCGTGCTTAAATCGTCTGCAAATGTCTATGCGTGTACGTATCAGTGAGAATGCCTTTTGTAGGTTCGTAGGTGTGGGAATAATTGCTTGAATATGTGTAAGCGTAAGCACGTGCGTGTGCGTGTGCGTGTGCGTGTGTGTGTGTGTGTGTGTGTGTGCCAGTGATTCATTGTAGATGTGAAGGGAGATCGTTAGCTGAGTGCGAACGTGCGCACGTACTTTTGTCTCTTTGTGTGTGAAACACTTCTCTGTCTTCACGTATATTTGCATGTTTATATGTGTGTATACACGAGTATGTGCATGTGTTTGTATGCGTAATGCATATATATATATATATATATATATACATATTTGCACACACGCACATGCATGTATATACAGGCATGTACACACACACACACATACACACATATATATACGCACGCACACTCACACACACACACACATATATATGCGCATACATACACTCTGTGCACGAGGAGAACATCTACATATTTACATACATAAATTTATATGGATTCATGTGCCCATACACGCACACACACACACACACACACACACACACACATACATCAACCCCACATGTATACACACACACATGCATACACACACGAACACTCACGCACTAATATATATACTACATGAAAGTACACGCTAGCTACACACATATACAAGAAAATGGTCAGATATATTTCGGCACGCATTAACAACATCGATCGCCTTTTCTACAGAGACATCCAGCAGCGTTCATTACAACAACAATAACGAGTATTTCGTGCAGGGACGCCATTTTGCAGCGATAGTTGATGTGTGGAAAACGAGCATGTTAGTAGACAATAACAGTAATGGACACTGGCTGACCACTGCAGTCAGTCTATTTATTCACCTCGGCGCTCTTTTGATTCTATGGATTCCATGAAGTCTTCGGCTCGGTCCTCACACCTGTAAACTGAATAGAAGTTAGTCTATGGCTCTCTCTTTCTCTCTCTCTCTCTCTCTCTCTCTCTCTCTCTCTCTCTCTCTCTCTCTCTCTCTCTTTCTCTCTCTCTCTCTCTCTCTTTCTCTCTCTCTCTCTCTCTCTCTCTCTTTCTCTCTTTTTCTCTTTCTCTCTCCCGCCCTCCCTCTTTCTCCTTGTATGTACATACACACACACATATACACACATGTACACATTTATATATATATATATATATATATATATATATATATATATGTATGTACCAATTTATATATATAAATGTGTGTGCATGTGTGTGTGTGTGTGTGTGTGTTGACATCACGTTTGAAGACGTTTGCTAATTTCTAGTGCAAAACCTTATATAAAAGTACTGACCAGTGATTCCTTGTTGCTCTTATTGTTCTTTTTGTCCTTATATTTGTTGTTGTAGTTGTTGTTGTTCTACTGCTGCTGTGGTGGTGGTAGTGGTGGTGGTGGTAGTGGTGGTGGTGGTAGTGGTGGTGGTGGTGGTGGTAGTGGTGCTGGCCGTAGCGGTGGTCTTGATGTTATCTGTGCCGTTGTTACTGTTGTTACTTGGTATTGCAATTGTTACATTGGCTCTTACCGTCTGCTTTGTTTTTGCTCTTCTTTCGGTTGTTGCTACGATTGTTGTGCTTTTGTTCTTGCAATTATTGCTGCCGTTACTGTTATACTTGTTGATATTGTTGTAATTATTGTTGTTTATGATGCTGTTACGGTTGCTGCTGTTTCCGTTGCAGTGATGTTATTGTAGTTGCTGTTATTGTTGTTCGTCCAATCGGTAAAACAGCAGAGAACGTCATACGGGATTTAGTTTGTTAGTTTATCTTCTAAGTTCAAATTGCACTGAGGTCTATTTTACTATAAATTCTTCCCAAAACAGGTGCAGGCCTGGTTCTGTGGTAAGAAGTTCTGCGACTTTTTTCCTCTTGCGTGATGTAGGAGCGTCGAACGAGAAGTTGTTCTGTTTCGAGCATTGAAGGCTGCCCTTCTTCGGACTATATGTCGTCAGAGGAGGAGATGCTGGTGTGCCTGGAGAAGATAGACAAGTCTTTGGAAGAAAAACGCTATGCTGCAGCGACGGAGGAAAAGTACGAAGACATAACGCTGGAAGATGTAAGCAAGTATAAGGGAATGCTGAAAAAGGAGGGGAACGAATATATACCTGTCAATTGCTGAGGTTCATATAATCGAGTGTACTCAACTCTCAAAAGGGATTTTTTTTTGACCCCGTGATAATGTAGTAGTGGTGATATATGGCAGCAATGTTAGTAGAATGCAGAAGCGTTAAACAGCAGAATTAAAATAGTTTACAATATCTAATCATATCGAAAGCGGCGAACCGGCTGAGTCGTTAGCGCGCCAGGAGAAATACATTTTTTTTTTTTTTTGGCATTTCGTCCGCCTTTAAGTTCTGAGCTCAAATTCCTGCGTGGTCAACTTCACCTGTCATCCTTTCAGGGTCGATAAAATAAGTGCCAGTTGAACACAGGGATCGACGTAATTGACTAAACTAATCTCCCGAGATTACTGGCCTTATACCAAAATTTTAAGCCAATCGAAGTTGACTTTGCCTTTCATCCTTACGGGATCCAAAACATAAGTACCTTCTTTCGTTTCGGAGTCGATAAATTAAATATCAGCCCCGTTGTAAAGGAGCGATTGTACCCAATCAAAGTGATATCTTATCTGCACCCTCAGTTATATAATTACAACGTTGTAGAAGCAATTTTTATCATTTAAATATAAACATACACCATTATATTCCTTTTCTACTCTGGGCACAAGGCCTGAAACTGGCACTAAATTTATCGGCCCCGAGAGGATGAAAGGCAAAGTCGACCTCGGCAGAATTTGAACTCAGAACGTAAAGACAGAAAAATAACGCAAAGTATTTCTCCCGGCGTGCTAACGTTTCTTATTTCTATATTGCCCCCAAGGGGCTAAAACATAGAGGGGACAAACAAAGGAGTTAAGTCGATTACATCGAACTGGTATTTAATTTATCAACCCCGAAAGGATGAAAGGCAAAGTCAACCTCGGCAGAATTTGAACTCAGAACGTAACGGCAGACATAATACCACTAAGCATTTCACCCGGTGTGCTAACGTTTCTACCAGCTCGCCGCCTTAGACACCATTATATTCCAACGCAGTAAAGGCATTATCGAGCAGGTGTGGCTATATAGTATGAAGTTTGCTTCCCTACAATATGATTCCGGTTTCAATCCTACTGCAGGGCACCTTGGGCAAGTGTCTTGCCTTATAGTCCTGGTCTCACCAAAGTCTTGTGAGTGTATTTGTGAACGGATACTGAAAGAAGCCTGTAGTGTGTGTGTGTGTGTGTGTGTGTGTGTGTGTGTGTGTGTGTGTGTGTGTGTGTGTGTGTGTGTGTGTGTGTGTGTGTGTGTGTGTGTGTTTTGGATTTGTCTCCCACAACCGATGGACAAGCGGTATTGTTTGTTTACGTCCTCTTAATTTAGTGGTGCGGCAAAAGAAATCGATAGAATAAGTAACAGGTTTAAGAATAAAAATATTGGGGTCGATTCGTTCGAGTAAAAATTCTTCAAGACGGTGCTGTAGCATGGCCGCAGGCCAATAAATAGAAGATAAAGATAAATAGAAATATAAACACACACCGCTATATTTACAACGTGGTAAGGCAATGCTTATCATTAAATTATGAATTCACACCGTTATTTTCCAGCCTGCTTGAACCCTTGTAGTTACTGATTTCAAATTTTGGCACAAGGCCAGCGATTTTGAAACTCCAGTGATCAACTGGTATTTATTTTATCGACTCCGAAGGGACGAAAGGCAAAGTCGATCTCAGTGGAATTTGAACTCATAACGTAAAGACGGAAGACATGCCGCTAAGCATTTTTCCCGGCGCGTTAATGATTCTGCCAGCCCACTGCCTTAACCATTGTAGTTATTAAAACACAAACATACTCTGGTATATTAAAATGTGGTCGAATCATTGTCGTGACTAAAACACAACAAACATGACGAAGATATGGAGAGTGAGCTGAGTGAGTAGCAAAGGCAGGAGAAGGAAATAAAGGGCTCCAAAAAAAAATAATAAATGTCAATACCATAAGTGGAACCATATACAATGCAGGCTGAGGGCTTCTTTGCAGGAAATGCTTTACATGATACAGCAAAGCGCTAATTATTTCTGCGGGAAACTAATAGAAGACAGCAAGTGAAACAACAAAGACGTGTTGCTTATGGGAGACGCAAAACTAAGGTAAATGAATTCTTGAGACATTCGAAAGAGAGTTGTAACGACAGTCGTTGTTAATTATGTTGTTGGCACTCCGTCGCTTACGACGTCGAGGGTTCCAGTTGATCCGATCAAGGGAACAGCCTGCTCGTGAAATTAACGTGCAAGTGGCTGAGCACTCCACAGACACGTGTACCCTTAATGTAGTTCTCGGGGATATTCAGCGTGACACAGTGTGACAAGGCTGACCCTTTGAATTACAGGCACAACAGAAACAGGAAGTAAGAGTGAGAGAAAGTTAGGGTGGGAGAGTACAGCATGGTTCGCCACCATCCCCTGCCGGAGCCACGTGGAGCTTTAGGTGTTTTCGCTCAATAAACACTCACAACGCCCAGTCTGAGAATCAAAACCGCGATCCTATGAC
>NC_142940.1:47367488-47402488 GCF_046866305.1 Octopus bimaculoides | reverse complement strand
GAATAACCCTATCTCGACGCAAAGACACTGGCACACGATCCCAGAATCCTACTGTAAGGACCGTGTGATGCGACGTGACGAGAATGGCTCATTAGTACATCACACAGCCCTTACAATAAATATAAAATGAATAATACATATATGTGCCATAGGGAAAAAGAGAGACACAACTGCGTAGAATGTTTAAGGGAACATTTATTGATATGTTAACATGTGTGTCTGTGTGTGCGTCATATATACAGAATAATAGACAGGCCGTCATGAGAACAAAATGTATGTATATATAGGCATGGACGTATGCGTGAGCGTTAAGTACATATAAGAATAGCAATGAAGAAGAGACAGTGAAAGAGTCTATAATGAGAAGTTAGAAGAATGTTCATAGACACAAGAATGAGGATACCAGTTTGTAGTCAATTGTACACGGTAGTTGAAATACTGTATCAAGAAGTTGCGGCCATAATGCTGATCCGGTTGCGGTACATATCGTACGTGACGTTGTGGCTTTGATGCTGCTGCCTGGACCACTTGGTACAAGAGTTCTTGCAGGTTGTATATTCGCTGTTGATCCATGGTGAAGTAATTCACGAACAGTGAAGTGTTGGAACCTGGGTGAGTTGCTTGTTGTGTATGTAGAGATGTTGACGTTAGGACGATGGTGACGACGAAGATGGAGGTCGCCGAAAGCTGTTGGACGAAGTTGGTGAGTCTCAACGTGGCTACTGTGGTGTTGCTATTGGAACTGGCTGTATCTTGTATGGTCAGTGGCTAGGCCTTACAAGGTCTGAAACCAAAGACGTATAATGAAGAAAAAGCTGGTTTTTATAGGGAGCAGTAGACTCGAAAAGGGTTCGAAAAAGGTTGTTCACGTGATGCTATCTAAAGTCTCTGACTGGCTATCCGCAGTAGGAGACAAATTGCGCCAATACAAGCCAATCAGAGTAGTGGACACAACGGAATACAAACAACAGCCAAAGGCTAGCTGTTACCTGCTACGTTCGAATGTACGTACGTATAGAGTCTTCGTTACACTACAACATACTAAAAATTCTATCGCTCTTAATCACTCCAAACAAACATAAAAAAAGATACATTCAAAGAAATAACATTAACGTTATTATCCTCACTGGTCTGGAACATCTGGATGAAGACAACTACCACCATCGCAGACAAAAATAACAACATCTATGCTATCACCTCCGCCATCTCTAAAATATAGAGGAGCTGCATCTGTCATGTTCTTGTCAAGTCCAGCTTATCCATCTCTGATGTAACAACCACCAGAATCCATCGGAATACAGAAGTAGGCTTGTTAGTCGAGAAATATGTGCAAATTGTGACACTAGATCCATGCAAGTTTTGAGTTTCTTCCTCGGCTTCAAGAAAAATGTTTTATAACTCTATGGATCGCGCCTTATCGTAAAGTAGATTATCTGTGTGCCATAAGAACTGACGGATTATATCTGACCGGGAGATTACACAATCATTTTATATTATAGGCACACGGCCTGAAATCTCGGGGTAGAGGGCCAGTCGATCACATCGATCCCAGCGCTCAAATGGTGCTTATTTCCTTGACTACGAAAGAATGAAAGGTAAAGTCGACATTGACGGAATTTGAACCCAGAACGTAAAGGCCCATAAGAAATGCCGTTAAGCGCTCCGTTCCCGGCATGCTAACGGTTCCGCCAGCTCACCGCCTTAATAATCCTTTCTACTGGAAGCAAAAGGCCTCAAATTGGGGGGAAGGGATAACGTCGATTACATCGACCCCAGTGCGTAGCTGGTACTAATTTTATCGACGCTGTTAGGATGAAAAGTAAAGTCAACCTCGGCGGAATTTGAACTCAGAACGTAACGGCAGACGAAATTCCGCTGAGCATTTCGCTCAGCGTGCTAATGATTCTGCCAGCTCACCGCCTTTAAACCGCCTTAATAATAACTGCAGCGCTTGTTTTGATAGAAATAACAACCAAATATCCTCAGTGTTGTTGTGTAATATAGTATTAGATACTGAACCTGAATAAAAGACGGGGACGGAGTGCCTTTGACTGAAGGTTTGGTCAATCAGAGCTAACCTGAGAGTAAACAACATTAAGCAGGGAGTGACTACGTGATCACTCGATTAGTTAGAAATAGCAGCCAAATTCCCTAATATCACGCGCTACAATGTTAACAAAAGGAAAATCACATTTAATAATGTAATTATAGACATAGAAAAACGATGAATGGCTTTTACATCATAATTCTACTCCATCTGATCACTCCTGTTGCTACACGCTGCAACGACATTAACAACAATACTAATACCAACAACAGCAGCAGCAGCATTTAGGCAACCACCACCACCATCGCAAACAGCGACGACAGCAACAGCTACGCCACTACACCCGCCACCATCGCTGACCATAACAGCAAAAACATGCGCACGGCTGCCACCGCCATCGTTAACTACAAAAGCAAAAGCAACAACAACAACAACAACAACAGGCATACAACCATCACGTCTAATAACAGCAACATCCTCACCATCGACAGCAGCAACAACATGTCCGACAACTATAACACCAACAGCAGCACTCAGAGCAACTTTAGAACGAAAAATTCCATCAATACAATCCTCACGATTACTCCTCTCTCTCTCTCTCTTTCTTTCTCTTTCTCTCTATTTCTCGCTTTCTCCTCTCTCTCTTTCTCGCTCTCTATCTCTCTCCCTTACTCTCCACCTCTCTCTCTCTCTCTCTCTCTCTCTCTCTTTCTCCCTCTTTCTCCCTCTTTCTTTCCCTCTCCCTTTCTTTTTCTCCCTTTCTTTCCCTTTCTCTATATCTCCCTTTTTCTCTTTCTCTTCACTCTCTCTCCTCTCTCTTCACCCTCACTTCTCTGTCTCTCTTTCATTTTCTCTCTATACCCCTCTCTTTCCCTTTCTCTCTTTCTCTCTCTCTTTATCCATTCTCTCTTTCTCTACCTCTCTCTCTCTCTCTCTCCACTCTATCTCTATATTTCTCTCTCTCTCTCCATCCTCACTACTTCCGGCCGCCTTACCTTACCTCTTTCTCTCCTTATACCATTAATGGTTCTGCCACTGTGAGTCACCACTGACAACCACTCACGCTGATCGCAGCGACATCTTCCGTGACAAAACGCGAAGACAAAATTTGAAATAAATGGTTGCCAAATATTTTATCACTTGTTAACACGGAAGGGCTGTTGATTAGCGGTCGAACGGGGGCGGTATTAGAAGCGGTGGTAGGGGCGAAAGTATACGTGGTAATGTGGGATGGTGGAGTTGGTGGTACGGATTAAGGGGTTGAATGGTAAGGTGTTGGTTGATACTTCTGATCGGGTGGGTTGTGATGGCGATGGTGTTGGCGTGGTTGTCGTCGTGATTGTGGTCGTGTTTGAGGTGGTGGTGTCGATGTGGTAGTAGCGGTGACGGTAGCTGGTTCGTTCGAGTATTAATGAGGTGGTTGATGATGGTGGCGCTGGTGCTTTACTGCTGAATAATGGAAATGATTGGAAAAGGATAGGGGTGCTCAAGAAGGCTATAGTGGCTGTGGTGGACAACATGATATATATATATATATATATATATATATATATATATATATATATATATATATATATGAGGAAGGAGCAGTGATGCTGATAGCGTAGGACATAATAGGGATTTTGGTATATTGCTACATGTGTGCCATTCCTTCAGTTCACGTCTAAAAGAATCTATACTAAAAATCTGTGTATATGTACATACATATGCGTATATATATTTTCATATATATACAAATGTGCGTAACACATTATACATACTTAGAGATATGTTTGTTACTACTTACACACACGTATATATACATATTATACAAATAATAAATGAGTATTTGCATATATACCTACAAGTATGTACATACCTACATCTACCTGTATATATAGATGCATATCTGGGTACAGAACGTTGCAAACAAAACGTAGACAAATGATAAACAGAGTACAGAAAGCACACAGGCCACATAGGGAACATTTCCTTCATCAGCTGCCTCAATTCTAATGCACTCACAATATAAGAATTTTGAGATAGTAAGTAATTTTTGATAGTTGAACTTGAAGTAGATAGCTTGTAGAATATTAGGTAAGAAAACCTTTCAATGAAAAAAGGGGCGAAGACTCGAACGCCCATCAACTCTTAACAAGACAAACGTACTAACCATTGAACCAAAGCAACACTTCAAATATTCCTCCCTCATTTTAGAAGCTTTATTCTAACCAGCGAGAATTGCAAAGCGTTTACATTATAATACTTTAGCAGCCTCGAGAGATATGAAGCAAATTATTTCTAACTTGGGTTTTTAATGGGTTAATAATATGGCTTTTTAACCCAGTAAGTTATACATTATTATTTTTAGCCTTATTTACTTCAAGTTCCACCATTAAAATGATTTACTTCATATCACACCAAGCTTCTCAATTCTCATTATATAAGCAGGTTATAGTTGTCGTTGGTAAGAACAAAACTTCTAAAATGGATAGTAGAATTACAGAGTGTTGCTTTGGTATAATGGTTATCATATAGGTCGTCTCTGCAGTAGATAATGGTTTCGGATCCTGTGCGACGCTTTCGACATTTTTTTTCTCTTCTTTTTCTTTTTGACAGCCAAGGGTTTTTGCTACAGTTATTTCAGTAAAAGCAACATCTCCGTAAACAGTACAAGTGTTTCTAGCGCTTTGAAACTTGAAGAAAAGGGCCAAAAATACTAATTTTTTTCCTTGTTAGCAGTCCGTCGGTAAATATCTAAAAAAAAAAGGTAAGATTTATTCAAATTTAAAAATATAAAAAACGTTAACAAAAGTTTGTTGAGGAAGAAGAGTTACAAAAACAAACATGAAAAACTACTGTAAGAATATTTTTCATATTAATTCAAATAACATAAGAAATGAACGAATTTATCTGACAACCAAATATGCGATTGTCTGACGGGTTTACATGATTAAACGATATTGTATATGTGGATATATGTGTATGTACATATATAAAAGTATATATAACTATTATATACTATGTCTCCACTATATAAAGATATATATCCCAATATATATATGTACATATATATATATATATATATATATATATATATATATATATATATATATATGAATAAATATATATGTATATGTATAAATATATGTATGTATATATATATATATATATATATATATACACGGGAGAAAGTGACAGTGAGAGAGCAACTGGGAAGTGGGGAGAGATACATATAAAATGTGTTATGTCTGAAACGGCAGGAAGCATTTTAAAAGGTGTGATGTTAATTATTTCACACGTTTCACCTGACAGTTTTGATATGGTCAGAGCTTCCTAGTTCTCATCTGAGTCTAGGGACTGTCTACATGGTGTGTACTACATGCTGTGTGCTGTTGCATATATATATATATATATATATATATATATATATGAGTATACTTATATGTCTACTTATGTATGTGCATATGTGTGTATACGCGACAGACACACTCTACATTGGCATATCAATAAGTTAGACATTTGTTTAAATATTGGTGTATAATAGTGTTGTCTGTATACTTGTGTGTCAATGTAACTTACGTATATTTGTTAGTGTGCTTGTTATATGCATATGTGATGTGTTGTGTCGTTTGTGTGTGTGTGTGATACTTTAATCCTAACAACTGGTGCAATTTTGATAGATATTTAATATCTAGGAATATAGATTATGTTGTTTCCCGTTATATTAAAATATATAAAAGCATATATTGACATAGGCTTCGCTTTATGACATTAGACACTTCATAGCAACTTATTGGTATATCGAACAGGTATCTCTTTGCCGTGTGTATTACAATATATGCTTAAGGTGTTTTCATCTATCTGTTTGTCCATATCTATCTATCCATGCTTATCTATCTATCTATCGATGTCTATAGATAGATAGATAGATAGATAGATAGATAGATAGATAGATAGATAGATAGATAGATAGATATATAGTTAGAGAAACAGAGACAGGCGGAGGGAGTTATATTGCTCCGTTGAGTATTACAAAAGTGAGTATTATATGGATGTTGTTTTCAAAACATTTTGCATTTTATCTTTGACATTTGTATCCCTTGTTTAAATATTTATTCGTGTAGGATAATCATTGATATGGTTCTAACTTCATTGTTAAGGTGATTGTATTTCAAGGTGCTTACCTTTAAGTTAAACGTAACATTTAAAAGCAATATATAAATACATATTGGATATAGCTTGCATGATAGCTACATATAAAATGACCGCTCATACTTCTAAGCTGTGTGTGTGTGTGTGTGTGTGCGCGCGTGTGTGCGTGCGTGTGTGTGTGTGTGTGTGCGTGTGTGTGTGTGTGTGTGTGTATGTGTGTGTGTGTGTGTGTGTGTGTGTGTGTGTGTGTGTGTGTGTGTGTGTGTTTTGCAAGATTCCAAGATTCTTGATGTAAAATCGTGCGTTGAAACAGATATTCTCGCAGAATACGCACATGATCGTTTAAAGAAACAGCACTATGAAATTATGTTTCTTAAATCTAACGGGAAGAAGTGGGTGGTTACTGTGGTGTAATGATACCACACTTTCCGCGAGTATATAGAGATTTGGGTTCGAGTCCCATGCGTATGAAAGCCCCACTTTATTCCATCGAGTACTTATATGCCCGAATATTAGACTATTTTTTTTTAGTCAATACACGGTGAGCGCTTATAAGATTTAAGCTTATAAAATATTATTATTTATAGATACTGTTATATTAGGGGATGGTCATTTTTCTTACGCCAAATAACCACACGCACTATACTCTCGTTCTTCCTTTCGGCTTTATTATTATTATTATTATTATTATTGTCTCCTTTGCCAGATGTCTTTCGTCACACATCCTGTGACCTCTTCACCGACTCTCCATCACACGTGTCTCCTCGTGTTCTGTTTAGTCCCAAGATTTCAAGCAAAGGACATAATAATAATAATAATAATAATAATAATAATAATAATAATAATAATAATAATAATAGTAATAACAACAACAACAACAACAACAACAACAACAACAACAACAACAACAACAACAACAATAATAATAATAATAATAATAATAATAATAATAAAGCTGTAGTGAAGAGCAAGCATTTAGTGCTTGAGGATATTTGACAAAAAAATGACCATCCTCAAATGTAATGTGTGTGTGTGTGTGTGTGTGTGTGTACATATACACACACATATACAGATGGGCAGGCAGATAGATAGATAAATAGATATACATTCGCTGCTTTCTTCCAAGGAATCTAGTGCCCTTAGCTTAGTTTTTCCTAAGGCTGGCCAGATTGGAGCAATCTCGAGTATAACCAGTCGAAATTGCAGTGATAATATGGAACTCGACTGAGGAAAGAAAACTCCGAATGACCCGTCGTTGTTTTTTGTTGTCCCCTTTTTTGTATTAACTGCCTGTATGCTTTGCGTTCTTGTCCCATTTTTTGAATTCCTTCATATATATATATATATATATATATATATGGATGTATATTGAGAAAAGAGGAGATCGCCAGAATTTTGGAAAGGGATTGGTTGTTCATTTAATATAAATCAGGTGGGGGTTTTTTCTTTGTGTTTTGCTTTTTGGGGTGAGGTTCCAGGACAATGGAGATAGATAGATAGATAGATAGATAGATAGATAGATAGATAGATAGATAGATAGAGAGAGAGAGAGAGACAGCGAGGGGAGGGATTTCTTTTCAATTTGCCTTATAGATATTTATATTGATAGGTCCAACTTACACAGAATACAAACGAGAGAGACAATTAAAGGGGTGGAATAAAGGAGTTATAAGTCCAACAGCTGTTTCTGGGGGCTCGGCGACCCATAAAAATGTTGGTAGATTTAGTTCATCACAGTATGTGGCCGTGTGGATGCAATTAATATAGAAGATGAGCCTCTGTTATCAGGATAGAGAAGATCTGACATTTCAGATCTTAATACAGAGAACTTCAAAGATGGAATGATTAAATGTGGAGAACTAGCTTCATTAGAGGGGGGATGGTGGGGTAATGGGGACGGTATTACGGCAAGACATGGTGAAAGGAGAAAGGATAGTTCAAGAAGAATGAGGGATTAATAATGAGGGTACTTAGGTAGGTAGTAGTAGAGGTACAGAGTAAGAAAATGAAAAGGAGGGTAGGGTACATAGTATTTTAATGGTAGTCAATTGTGTTGGGTTTGTTGAGTTTTAGGGATATTAGCCATAAAACTATTGGAAGTTGAGATATTGAGAAAAGGAGTATATATATATATATATATATATATATATATATATATATATATATATATATATATATATATATATATATATATATATATACGTGTATGTGTGTGTGTAGTTTAACCTATATCTACGCATATGTATATTTTTATAAATTCTTTTTATAAATACGTATATTTATATATATACGTATGTATACATAAATATGCATACAGATATATGCTCATACAAATATACATATATATGTGTGTGTGTGTGTGTGTGTGTGTGTGTAAGCAAATATATATATACTTACATATTACTATAAGTGTATATATTTATTTACGCATATATACAAATAGTGTAAATAGTGAGGTAGATGAAAAGTTAGGACGAGAGGCAGACAGACAGAAAGACAGACAGGCAGGCAGGCAGACAGACAGACAGACATTGTTGGTTGATGTGCAAGCATATACACATGTGTGTGTGTGTGTGTGTGTGTGTGTGTGTGTGTGTGTGTGTGTGTGTGTGTATGTAAAAATACATGTATGTATGTATGAACTGGGCTGAAAAACACAGGCACGCGCTTGCGCGCATAGATTGCTATCTGTTTGATGTTTTTGAAAACCTGAAGCTAAATATATTCATCTGAGACATAACCATCACTCGTGACATATAGTTTAGCAATCCAGTCCCTCCTCCACCATCATCACTTTTAATACCACTAATACGCTATCATCATCACCACCATCATCATAACCACTACACTAATATTGCTACCATCAAGTAGACAACATAAAATTATAATTTCACAATCTCCTGTTCGTGATCTCTGCAAAACCGATTGAGATATTTATATATGTATGTGAATGCCTGCATTTATATATATATATATATATATACATACATACACACACACACACACACATATATATATATATATATATATATATATATATATATATATATATATATATATATGGGAGGAGTGGGGGTGTTTGTGGGGGTGTATATTCAGTCTGTTTAACTACACTCACACTCGCCTACATACCGGCATATACACACACATACTCAGGTACCTATATAAATACACATACACACAAACACACACACACACATACATAATATATATATATATATATATATATATATATATATATATATATATATATATATATATATATATATATATATATATATATATATATATATATATATATATATATATATATATATATATACATATACGTATATACACGTTTTAATTTCAGTCTAGGACGTATCCAGAGATATAATTCTATTTGCTCGATTAGCATACATCGTCTATTCTGCAAAACGGGAATAAAAGCAGCAAAGCTGGTGTATACATTGGTGTATACATTGGTGTATACATTGGTGTATACATTGCAGTCATGAGAGGTCAATGCAAAGTGAACGAAGTTCGAAGACGCAAAACGAAACGAACTGTTGACTCAGATCACTGTGAGACATTAAAAAGCCTGTAATTTTTGTTTTTAAATTTAGTGCCAGAAGAGCATCAAACTGAAGAGGAAACCTCGTAGTGGCAAACCATCAAGTCCGACCACTAACACGAACTGCTTACGAGTGGAAGAATTGATTCGCACAGGCATTGATTCTATGGCTGCACAAGTGAACTGTGATCACAAAGCATTAATAGAAGAAGCGGTTGACTTTCGGTGTCTGAAGTGTGTCCAAAATTTATAACAAAGCTCACACTTTCTTTTAAGAATAAAAAGGGAGAAGTCAGCTCCGATCTGCTAGAAGTATTTGAAGCCAATGAAGGCACATTTTTTCCGATTTGGTGAAAAAGTATGAAATATGGGCATATTTTTATGATGCGGAAACAAAATTTCAGTCCGTAAAATGGCGTCACACTTCATTTCTAAGACCAAAGAAGTTTAAGAGTAAGAAATCGGCTCGGAAATTCATGACGAATGTTTCTCGGGGCGACAAAGGCTTCATTTTCCTTGATTTTGTGGAACGTGGCTATACTGTGAACACTCAAAGGGCTTAGAAGAGCCATGAGGAGGAAGAGACTGAACGTGAGTCTGAAATCTATATACATATCTAAAGAGATTACTCACAGCACGTACATACATATTGAGATATACAAACTTATATAAGAAGGAATTTCCGGTAGCCTTTAAGAAGTCGCTGAATCATTAATAAAGGTTTAGGCAGTCTTATCTATGTTTAGAGTTTTTTTCTTCAATCTGACACACACGTAACATTCTCTTTGTTGTTTAATTAATTATGAGGATATCTGTTATTCACCTTTCTTAAACTGTTTCCTCTTCTCTGTCACCGAGAAAATGGTTGAGGATGGACGATGTAGAAAAGGGTGGAGGTATATGAAAGTGAGAAAATAAGATGATTTGAAAGCAAAAGAGATGAAACAGGGAGTAAAACAAATACGAGTATTCTGACTTCCTCACAAAATTTTCACTGCAAATAATAAATACGCACAAAAGTGTCTGTGTGTGTGAGAGAGAGAGAGAGAAAGAAATAGACAGACAGACAGACAGAAAGACAGAGACAGACAGACAGACACACAGACACACAGAGAGTGAGGGAATTTACAGTTCTCTTATTCTTTTATTGGTTTCAGGCATTTGACTGCGAGCTCAAGACTTATTCTTTGTAAGCCTAATACTTATTCTATCGTTTTATTTTGCCGAACTGTTAAGTTACAGGGACGTAAACACAAGCATATATACATACATACATATATATATATATATATATATACGGCGGGCTTCTTTCAATTTCCGTCTACCAAATCCACTCACAAGGCTTTGATCGGCCCGAGGCTATAGTAGAAGACACTTGCCCGAGATGCCGCGCAGTGGGACTGAACCCAGAAACATTTGGTTGAGAAGTAAGCTTCTTACCACACAGCCAAAATTTCAACCAGCAGCATTTTAAATTTTCTGTACATGAAACAGCACTATACTGATGCGTTTGTATTTGAACGCACGTTACTCGGTTATAATTACATGCAGTAGACCCTTACATTGTTCTTCATACTTTTGTTACAACTGACATTTTGCACTTCTAATTTCTTTTCTTTCTGGGTTTCATTAGACGAAATATGAAAGCTATCATTTTGCTAATTATTGCCAATTCCAGAGAAATATTAGATATAACTATCAATACTAATTTAATCTAAAATGTTGTCAAATACAATAGGTCCCTTCCTTCTAAATAACTCTGACCATATTGATCAGTATAAATTGATTGAGATATATGTCGTTTGTAGAGATTCCATTTAACGTATTCATTTTTACTTCAAAAAGTGAAATGATTCATGCTTTACACACGAGTCATTAAATTCAACAGAAATATTGTAAATATAGAAGGTAAATATAAAAGGCAGTATAAATAATACAATTTTAAATAATGACTAATTAAATAATTTTCATAAGGATACATATGTATACATGTATGAAACTTATGCATAAACATACAGGCATGCATAAATACACCAGTGTATGTATATGCATGTATGGAAAAATATATATACGCATAAAATATGTTGTTTAAGTGCTATTAATGGGGCTTAATTGCTTTCAATATTCAAATGTTTGAAACAAGACTTGCTGTTAAATACAATTTTCTCCATCCGAAGGAAGAATATTAGAGTGTGTAAGTATGTATTTATGTATGTATATTTGTGTATGTAAATATACGTCTACATATACTTATATACGTGGAGGCGCAATAGCCCGGTGTTTAGGGCAGCGGACTCTCGGTCATAGGATCGCTGTTTCGATTCCCAGACCTGGCGTTGTGAGTGTTCATTGAGCGAAAACACCTAAAAGCTCCACGAGGCTCCGGCAGGGGATTGTGGCGAACCCTGCTGTACTCTTTCACCACAACTTTCTCTCACTCTTTCTTCCTGTTTCTGTTGTACCTGTATTTCAAAGGGCCAGCCTTGCCACACTGAATATCCCCGAGAACTACGTTCAGGGTACACGTGCCTGTGGAGTGCTCAGCCACTTGCACGTTAATTTCACGAGCAGGCTGTTCTGTTGATCGGATCAACTGGAGCCCTCGACGTCGTAAGCAACGGAGTGCCAACAACAACAACATATATTTATATACATATACACATACATACACGCACACGCACACACGCACATACACACACACATACACGGTGTTCGGGCTAAATTTGATAGTTTGCAGAAAAGGAAAAGAAAGCACAATATCCCACCCAAAAATAAACGTAAAACTCAAAAATATCAAATTGTTTTATCGATGGGAGATAATAGTTTGCTATAGCTGCCTTTGGCTTCCAATACATATTCAACGCGATTTCGGAACCCCGGGAAGTTTCTTCGATTACTTCCTTGATCTTGGCCATCAGCTCAGCCTTCGTGCTTTGTGTCTTTCTTAACTGCGCCCCACACTTGGTAATCCATAAAATTACAATCAGGGGAATTAGAAGGCCAGAAATTAGGGCTTTTGAATTCGTAGAAATTCGCCGACAACCACTTCTGACTCTTTCCGAAGGTATGGTAAGGAGCCGAATACTACTGCCTTATATATATATATAGCCTTCTAGCAGCAACCCGCTCCAGTCGTTTGACCAGTCTCCGGCAGCTTCACATAGCCATCTGAATTGAGTCTAAGGTCCTAGTCAAATATGTGGAATGGCACCATAGCATCCTCACTGAAGACACCGAAAGACCATCACAGCTTGGGTAAACTTGGTTTCCATGTCCATGGTACGTCTTACTAAATGTGAGGGGGTGTATGTCTAATATAAGATTTAAAGCAACATAGATAAAAGAACACGGAAAAAACAAAACTAAGATAACGTATTGGTTAAACGCTTGACAGCGGATTGGAGTTTTTCTTTTCTTTTTTTTTTTGATGTTTCGGATGGAAGTGCTTCATCTAAAAGAAAAGAGATAAAGAGGAGACTTATGGAAGCTGTAGATAGAAAACAGACCCCCAAAAACAGATACCACAAGTTAGCACATCTTACACTCTAAAAGTATTTCCAATTAACATGTCCTGGACCAGTACTTTCCTTTCCGGGCCTCAGGAGGATGAACAGTTGACATGACATCAGGAGGATTTGAAATCAGGGTGCAGAAAACAGGAACGTTGCAGCAAGGTATTTTAGCCAACGCTTTAAAAATTCAGCCAAGTAAATGGGTAAGTAGGTAGGTAGGTAGGTAGGTAGGTATGGAGGGAGGGAGGGATGTTGGTATATGTGTAGTTTGTAATTTCGATATTTTCTTTCTCACAGTTCCATTTTATTTCGCCATCATCCAACACTGTTTCTGTGTCTCTGTCTCTTCGTAATATAGATTTTGTCCATACATATGTATGTGTGTGTGTGTTTGTGTGAGTATATTTGTATACACACAAACACACCCGCATAGGTATGTGCATATTTGAATGGATATATATATAACCGCAAATGATGATAAGAATAAGAAGAATATATCTAATAGTGCATATCTATATATATATATATATATATATACACTATTAGATATATTATTATTTGCGATTATATAAACACACACACAAACATATACATGTATAGATAGATAGATAGATAGATAGATAGATAGATAGATAGATAGATAGATAGATAGATACTCACACCTTCATTTATACGCACACACATATATGTGTGTGTGAGTGTGTGTTCATTTACACTCACATATTCACACACTCATATATACACACACACACAATCATATATATATATATATATATATATATATATATATATATATATATATATATATATATATTATGCCCCGAAGCGAAGAATCGAATCGAATGAAATGTGAATAATTATTATACTCAGAAAATTGTGTGTTGTGGTCCATTTATGTTCAAATTGAATATTATAAAACATTAGTACATGGCTATAGTAAGAAAACACCTTTACTCACCACATCATTACAAGATACGGTAATATTGTATGTATATTAGAGCTACTGTCTAGACCAAGTATCATATGATATTTTAGATGTTTTTTTTAATATTTTCTTTTATAAAATTAGATATTAGATGGAAGCCTAGTTGTGTGGTAAAAGAATTCACTTCGCAGCTATGATTTCGGTTTCGAGCCCCGAGTGCGGCACACACATTAAACATCTTTTCTACTGCTGCTATTATTTTTTTTGGGGGGGCAGAGGACTCATAAGGCCGATTACCCAATTTCCATAGCGTATAAGTGACCGAGTTCACAACACCCCTCCATGAACAAGGCTCCTATCCGGTGTAGGGTTCAAGACCGGCAATTTTAAGAAGAGGCCACACATGGATTACATGGACCTCAGTACTAAGCTGGTATTTTACTTTATCGATCCCGAGGAAGTGAAACGCACTGATCTGAGCAGAATTTTTAACACAATATATATAAAGAACCGGAAGAAATGTCGCTAAGCATTTTATTCAACCCGCTAACGATTCTACTAGCTCACCGTCTTCCATTACTAATATAATCGCCACTTTCCTCGGATCTGGCTTACCTTATACTCAGGCATCCTCGACCTTATCGTCTCTTCACATCTCATTACTGTAACGTCTAACCCCACACCGTTTCCCAGTGCATACAATGAATTAAGTTCTTAGAGTGTTAAATTCTTCGTTGAAGATAAGTTCTACGATGAAAGCTGCCATGACATAAACTTCAAAAAAGAAAAATGAAACAAACTTGATCCCCGTATGTGACGTTTATCTTGTTGCACCGTTATCGACTGAATATAGAACACCTTCCAAACTATTATGCCTTATTCTTTCAGTTTTTTTTTCTTTCTATGTCTCTCTTTCTATCGCCTTTCTCTATCTTTCTCTACCACACTCTCTCTTTCGCAGTCTTTCTCTCTTTTTCTCTCTCATTCGCTTTTCCTTCTTCCTCTCTCTTTGGTTCAGCCCCTCCCCTCTTCTCTCTCTCTCTCTCTCTCTCTCTCTCTCTCCTCTCTCTCTCTCTCTCTCTCTCTCTCTCTCTCTCTCTCTCTCTCTCTCTCTCTCTCTCTCTCTCTCTCTCTCTGGTTCAGCCCCCTCCCCTTCTCTCTCTCTCTCTCTCTCTGTGCCTTTCTTTCAATTTGTGTGTCTTCTTACAATGTTTCGGGCCGCGGTCGACCAAAGACTTGCAAGTGAAAGTGTTTACATTATGCATGGATAAATAAGAATGTGGTGACATTTTTGTCTGCTACGTTGTGGGCTGTACGTTCTCCTTACCGTATTTGTTTTATTTCTTTGTCCGTGTGTCTTCAAAGAGTTTGATGTGTATATGTTATTGAAACATTTGTGTGCACATGAAAGTGTATCTGCTATATATGTTAAACATCTGAGAGCAAGCGTATCTATTTCAACCGTTTGTTTCTGTTTGCATGTATCTATATGAATGCGTCTTTCTTATGCATTTTCATTTACTTATGGAACGCTTTCTGTATATAAGTCTCTAATTGTTTAACTTATTAGGCGCGAAATACTGTTTATAAGAGAAGGAGATATAAAATGTTATAAGTGGAAAGGAAATGGCTCTTATTATTTCGTATTACTACTGTCGGGGTGTCATTATATTTCTAAGTAGGTAACTTCTCACGTGGTTGCATGAAGACATGAATTCTGTATATTTGTTTAGTATTATAGCTTGATGCTTCAAAATGGATAAATTTTCTCGCTGTAAAGGTTACAAGAAGCATATATGTTGGTTCTCAATCTGAGAGCCGCCACTTAGTGATATGAGGTACATTAATATTCCTCAAAAGCCACATATCTGTACCTAGTTTTGTGTCCATTTTTTTTCTTTTTTTTTTTTTTCGGTGGGTAATTTTTTAAGTAGGAAGCGTTGGACAGATTCATGAAATATTGCCCTGACCGATGAATAAATGGATTATTAATAACGATTATTCATTACAGATGAACGAAGGCTGTCATGCCGATAATATAATCATAAGACTCCGAGTAGCGAAATAATGCAAAAGAGGAATAAATGTAATCATGCTCTATACGTGTATTGAACACTTTTGCTCCTGTTCGTTGTGAACACAAACACACACACATGCATGTGTGTATGTATTATACATGTATGTGTATACATATATATATATATATATATATATATATATACACATATATATATATGTATATATATACATAAACATGCACAAACAGAAAGCTTGTATTTTACTTTTCGTTTTTTCTTCATTCATTCATAAACACGCATATTCTTTCCGAATCAATTAAAAATCAACGCGTCGTCATTATTATTATTATTATCATTATCATCGTCATCATCATCATCATTATCATCATTATTAATATTATTATTTTCATCCTTCGCCCTAGTGGCAAATAAAAGAAATCATTATTGTTGTTGTTGTTGTTATATTATTAAATAAAGACTATTATTATTATTATTATCATTATTATTATCATTATTATTATTTAAATTTGTGTGCATATTAATGAATTCCTAGAGAAAGATGTTTAATAAAAATCCCACAAGATATAATACATAATTCTAACTGAAATAATTAGCCATTTCGGTTTTTTTACTTCATCTAAATATTATCATCATTTTAATAGCACGATTATCATTAATATTGTTAAAGAAACAATTATTATCATCATCACTATTATTATCATTATTACCATTATTGTTATCTTTATTATTATTTCTATTGTAATTACTAAAGCAACTATTATTAGTATTAATAGTCATACTTGGTGTTTTGGGCATGTAATTTTTTCGTTGTTCTTGCTAAAATGCTAAATCTATTATGTTTATTTTAATATTATTTGCAATAAAGATGTCATCACCATCGCCATCATAACTGTTACTATTATTTTTTTTTTTTTAGTATTTTATTAATCCTGCTAATTTTGTTGTTATTGTTTTCAATTTTATCTCCAATGCTAAATATATTCTTTGCTTTCAAATCTTTTGCCATATTTTAGGAATATCTCATTCTCCTTCAACTCATTCTTGCCTTCATTCAGCCATTCTGTCATTCTTTTACTATTTATTTTAGTATTAATTTACAAGTTTCATTCTCCACTCTCTATTACCACTATTTTCTTCTTTATTCTATCCTTTCTTTTTTCTTTTAACCGTTCCTCTCTTCCTTTCTATTAACTGTTCCTCTATTTCTTCCTTTCTTTCTTGCTTTTTGTTTTCCTTCTAGTTATTTCCTCATTCCTTTCTTTCCACATTTAACTTTCGTTTTACTTCTTCGTTTTTTCTTTCACTTCGTGCTTCATTACTTTCTTCCTTTCAGCTTGTCTTTCGCTATCTTCACTTCTCTTACACCTATTCCTTCTCTTCCTTTTCTTTTTCTTCTTTTTCTCATTCTCTTCCTCCTTCTTGCCCTTCCTTCTCCTCTTTCACTTCTCTTCTCTTTTTACTCCTTTTTCTTTTCCTCTTCCTCTTTCTTCCACGCCTCCTCCTCCTCCTTCTTTCTCATCTCTTCCCTCATCTTCTCCGCCTCCCCTGCTTCTTCCTTCTTCTTCTCCTCCTCCGCCTCCTCCTCGCAATCATTTCTATCCAGCAGATATTTATTTATTTATGCCAGATCGCCTGAAACAAAACTGCTAACCAATTGTTAATCATTTTAACTTATCAAAAAAAACTCCTTCAAGTTCACAGACTACGATCATCATCATCCACATCAACATCATTAGCACATTTTTCCATCATTATCATCACCATCAACATTATCATCATTACCATCATCATCGTCATCATCATTTCCACCATTACTGCTGTCGACACCACCGGCACTATCACCATTATCATTATCATGTATACCATTCTCCTCCTCACCATCATCATCATCGTCGTCGTCGTCGTCATCATAGTCATGAACATCAGCAACAGTATTATTACAGTCATCTTTATTTTACTGTTAGTGGTGATGATGGCAATGTTATTTTAAGTGGTAGTGGTGTATTTGAATAAGTGGTGTATTTTGGATTAGCAAGGCAATGGTGAAGGTAACAGTAGTAATGTTTGACTGTGGTCGTTGTGTGTTGGTGCTGTATACACTGTTGCTTGTATTCATCTGATTAATACGTTTTCAGAAACAATCCTCTCATAAAGTATTTATCGCATTCACCACAATGCTTTCACCAAAACATTGTATTAACGCCATACAATATCTACCACACTATCACTATTACATTATCACATCACCATGACACCATGCAACCAATACCACCACCAACAATCAATAAATTATCACTATAGGCGCAGGAGTGGCTGTGTGGTAAACCTAAGAGGACGAGTGCCTCATATTGTGTAATGAAAAATCGTAAGAGGCAAATGCCTTAATTTATGACTTTTTATGTACGAGGTTCATAGCCTCAATGTGAAAATTTAATTTTATAAAGAACAGTCTTATAGAGAAGCAAAGTTCGGCGGGCGGCTTTTGCCTTCTCTCATTATACCATCATATTTATCATCCATTTCATTTCATTAATGTTTTTGTCCAGCCCGTAGCTACTCTCTGTGTACTGCCTTTATGGCAAATTGAAATGAAATGAAGTAGCTTGCTTACCAACCACAAGGATCCGGGTTCAGACCCACTGCGTGGCAACTTGGGGAAGTGTCTTCTACTATAGCCTCGGGCCGACCAAAGCGTTGTGAGTGGATTTGGTAGACGGAAACTGAAAGAAGCCCGTCGTATATATGTATGTATGTATATATATATATATATATGTGTGTGTGTGTGTGTGTGTGTGTGTGTGTGTGTGTGTGTGTGTGTGTGTGTGTGTGTGTGTGTGTGTGTGTGTGTTTGTGTGTCTGTATTTGTCCTCCACCACCACCATCGCTTCACAACCGATGCTGGTGTGTTTACGTCCCCGTAACTTAGCAGCTCGGCAAAAAGAGACGATAGAATAAGTACTAGGCTTACAAAGAATATGTCCTGGGGTCGATTTTCTTGACTAAAGGCGGTGCTCGAGCATGGTCGCAGTCAAATGACTGAAACAAGTAAAAGAGTAAAAGAGAGTAAAAGAGAGTATAATATTATCATACTGCACCGTAACATAGCACAACACTATTACATCATACAACATTATTACACAATCCTTTCTATAATAGACACAAGGCCTTAAATTCTTCGGGAGGTGGCTAGTCGATTACATCGACCACAGTGCTCAACTGGTGCTTATTTTATCGATCTCGAAAGAGTAAAATGCAAAGGCGACCTCTGTAGAATTTGGACTCAGAACTTGAAGACGGACGAAATGCCGCTAAGCATTTTACCCGGCGTGCTAACGACTCTGCCATCTCGCCACCTTGAATAGTAATAATGATAATAATAATAATAATAATAATAATAATAATAATAATAATAATAATAATAATAATTTTTGCCACGAGGGCGGCTTGGGGGAGGGGATTAAGTCGATTACATCGACCCCAGTGTTTCACTGGTACTTAATTTATCGACCCCGAAAGGATGAAAGGCAAAGACCACCTCGGCAGAATTTGAACTCAGAACGTAGCGACGGGCGAAATACCGCTAAGCATTCCGTCCAGTGTGCTAACGACTCTGCAAGCTCGCAGCGTTAATAATAATAATAATAATAATAATAATAATAATAATAATAATAAGCCTTTCTAGTATAGGCACAAGGCCTGAAATTTTGATGGGAGGGGGATAGTCGATTACATTGACTCCAGTGCTCAACTGGTACTTATTTTATCCATCCCGAGAGAGTGAAAGGCAAAGTCGACCTCTGCAGGATTTGGGCTCAGAACGTGAAGACGGACGAAATGCCGCTAAGCCTTTTGCCTATCAGCATAATGTAACTTCATTTAAAACGACCACATAGCCTACACAACAGCCTCACACACACAATATCACAACTGAATGTCGCCTCACAATCGTCAAGCTGTCATTACCATATCACCACAACAACATCGCATAACACTGCTACTAACACACAAGACCACCATCACCAGCACACAACAGACCGAGACTGACAGGAGAAATCATCCTCAGATCACAAAACGTGGTTCTAATTATTGTGAGAGTGTAACCCACTCAATACATCCAAGGACCAGATATTGGAGTTAAGAGTGCGCTTACCACAGTGCCTTTTGCTGCTAATATACATATCCATTCTACCCAACACATGTATTGAGTACTCATTTGGCCAATGATTTTCCAAGCTTCATTCTGGTTATATCGCATATATACATATATAAGTGTGTATACGCATGTATAGGTATGAATATACGTGTATGTGGGGGTATGCTCATGTATATGCATATATATGTATGTATATATATATGAATATTTTTTTTAAATACATAAATGCTATATTCTGTGTAAATTCTATTTTTACATCAACCAGTATAGTTTATTTCGGGTTTCCAACAGACATTAGTACCTTTGATATTTCTGAAACTGTCCAGCCTAACTTGGATAATAATAATAAAAAATATATATATATCTCACAGAATCTTAATCAAAGACATAAACATAAGCTTATGCAGTCTGTTAGATATATTGGTGCCTTTTGGCCAAAATATCAGCTGAAAGATGTCGACAAGTTATAAAAAATATACTTTTTAGTATGAAAGTAAAAACAGTTTCACTAATAATTAGAGCACATGATATAATAAAAAGACTGCATGGACACAGGTATAAAAAAAAACATACTAGACACAGCTTACTGTCAACATACAGCACCACCGCTCATCCCATCACCATAAAATTAGCCCTAGCAGGCAGAACAGATATTCTTTATTAGAAACTTTCAATTCAATAAAACGCAACAGACATAACATAACACAATCTACACAGCACATATATTCAACATAATCACCTACCAAAGCATTGACACAAATATTGTAGTGATGTTCTAAGTCATTACTCTTAGTGTTATAAAATCTAACTTGATATCACATATGAAACACAGAGCGCTTATTCGACACAATCAACACCCTAGACTGCAAACATTTTCACAACTTCGAACAACACTTAAAAAGCACAACAACAATCCGTGTGTGTGTGTGAGAGAGAGAGAGAGAGGGGGAGAGAGGGAGAGAGAGAGAGAGAGAGAGAGAGAGAGAGAGCTTTGGCACGCTAACGACAGAATGAGTATACGAAACATGATGGTTAGAATAATTTTTTATTCGGTGGTGTGTCTGGAAGAAGCCCAGCATCTCTGTAAAAACCAAGATCTGCTTTTGCTGCACGCTGTTTCTGCCTGTCCTCTTCTACAGCACTGAAACCTGGTCCATCCTCAAACAAGACCTTAACAAGCGCGCAGTGTTTCAAATGCCGTGTCTTCGTCAGCTCTTTGGTGTCTCTCTACCCGACTGAATCTCGAGCCACAACATCCGAGAACAATGCCAACAGCAGCTAACCATTGAAGATCAAGTCCGGCAGAGCGGGCCACAGTGATTCAGCCACGTCTTCAAGATGAGCATCGGATGGCTACCATACCAACTTTAGGGCGTCATCAACCCACGCACTGGATAATACAGTGCTGCACACCAAAGAAGACATGGGCGAAATAAAATGAGGAAGGCCTAAAGTCGTAACGCCTAGACCACGAGCATGCTAAGGCCAACGTCGTGGGCTGGAAAGCGTGAAATAATATTATCACCAGTTCGTCCAGCGGCACCCCATATCAGCATATTGGTTGTCAGATAGCGAATAAAAAAAAATGAAGAAAAGAAGAATCTTTAAAGGAGCTAATAAAGCAAATACGAAGGAAGCAACATTCAATTTATGTCCATCTAAAGTTCAACTTCTTCAAATATTATTCTTTATTCGGAACCCTTTGGATTACAGACAGGATATAAAAGAAAAAAATAAGGTACTCGATAAATGATTAACAAAAATGAATAAAGAAAAATATCAAGTAAACAATGTCGCACGAAGTAACGTTGAATAAAATATATTCGTGCATTCGAGAATGTTAGATATGCCATTGCACGAATAAAGACTATTATTTTTAATTTTTTGGAGAATATTATGCTTTATATATTTTTAAAAGAAAGAAATAACTTAAACAAATGATGAAGATAATACAGAATATTGAATTTTTAAATGACTCAGTCAGAAAAGAAAGGGCACGGACCATGATCCGTTTCAGGCCCCCCTAGACTGGAAGTAAAGAAAGGAAATAATTATATTCCGCCTGTTCCAAATACTTGCAACATAGATACATTACATGTAATCGCACACTACTGCCATTCGTTACGACTAGTTTTCCTTCAACACTACAACCAAGTTCTTGGGATTTGAGTTTCCTTTCAACCCGATTTACTTTTGGCCTTGATTCCTTTAGGCTTCGTTAACTTGCAGGCATTCACGGGCAGTGAGAGTTCATGCCCGAAGTTGTCCTTCTCCTGGTCTAGGTGCCTTCCAAAGGTTTGTCATCCTACGCATGTGTAGATTAAGTTTCTAGTAGACTCTGCAGAGAAAACTCAATCATCAGTTGTCAAGTTTCAGCAGGCAGAAAAACTAATATCTAACGACATCGATATGGGACATGGAGTACCGAGCGCGATGAGACACGCATATTTTCCTGATCAACCGTCTGCATCTCTGGCATACCTACAATTGTCTCGACCCGGTATACTACTGTACGGAATAACAGAGACAAGAGAGTGAGGCTGGTCGCCCAGCGCAGTCCTTCGCCGATATTATTCAATTTCAGCGCATATAAGGATTTTTATTCCATCCAGAAGCAGACAGCCGATCTTAAGGTGCAATAGTTGGAGTATCATCACACATGCGTACTAAAATGAAACCCGGAGACTTTCGTTGCTTCGTTACACAGAAGGTATAAGATACAAATGGAGTATCGATCGTCATAAAAAATTAGGAACAAACAATCACAATGTGTGTGCACGCGCGCGTGCGTGTATGAATGTATGTACATAACACGTGTATGTAGTGACGAGTATGTGCATGTGCAAAACAGACCCCATGCAATGACAAAAGGACAAGGCAAAAACAAAGCATATTTATTAGATTTCCGCCCAGGAAATAAAACGGTCCTTGACGTTTCGAATTAAGTCCTTCTTCAGACAGACTGAATGATAGAAAGCGATACAAGAATATAAAATATGAATAACGTAAAAAAAGAAATATTAGATAGGTACATAGATAGATAGATAGATAGATAGATAGATAGATAGATAGATAGATGAAGTATGTATAGAAAATTGTTTAGTTGCTGGAAAAGAGGGAGAGTCACTCAGAGATGATGATGATCACAGTATACAACAACAAGAACTGCTGTTGTATGTTTGGATACATGTTCGGCTGAACAGATAATTTGTTGAGATAACGTTGGTAAGGCAAAATAGAAAATTACCCGATAATTTGTTTTCTTAAAGATATATGGACACATATGTATGTAAACATATATAGGTGTCTGCATACACACACACACTCAAACACACACGTATTATCCATACAGACATTATGTATGTATGTATGTATGTATGTATGTATGTATATATGTGTGCAGATATTATATACGAGTGAGTGTAGACATAATAGTGAGTGTATCTGTATACATTTTTATGTACATATATATATATATATGAAATTGGAGAATATAAACATTACTCTATATCTCATTCCCATTCTCTCTCTCACACACACACACACACACACACACACACACACACATATATATATATATATACACACGCGCTCTCTCTCTCTCTCTTTCTCTTTATATATATATATGTGTGTGTGTGTGTGTGTGTGTGTGTGTGTGTGTGTGTGTGTGTGTGTGTGTGTGTGTGTGTGTGTGTGTGTGTGTGTGTGTGTGTGTGTGTGTATGTATTTCTGTGTGTGGGTGTGCTGTGTACTTGTCTATACGCATGTATGTATCTACGTTAATATACATGTGTGTGTGTGTGTGTGTGTGTGTGTGTGTGTGTGTGTGTGTGTGTGTGTGTGTGTGTGTGTGTGTGTGTGTGTGTGTGTGTGTGTATAAATATGCGCTTTTTTTCTCTCATTTATCTTATCAACATTTCTTTCTTTACTCCGAAAGGAATTACATTCATCGGAATAAGAATTCAATTATATGTATATTTCAGTTTTCAATGAACAGTATCACCCACAGGTATGTATGTATGTATGTAATGTACGTATATAAATATATACATATATATATACATATATATATATATATATACATATATATATATATATATATATATATACATATATATATATATATATACATATATATATATATATATACATATATATATATATATATATATATATATATATAAACACATATATATATAAACACATATACATATAAATACACACATATATACATATATAGACACTCTCATAAATATAAACATATAGATATGTGAGTATATATATATATATATATATATATATATATATATATATATGCATGTATGTATATAAGGATAGACAGACAGATACATAGATAATGAATGAGACAGGAAATTACAGCTATGTCTATTGGTTTTAATACCTTATATATAGATATGTGTATATGTGTGTGTCTGTCTATGTATACACAAGTATATGTGTATATACCTAATATGGAAATAAATGTTGTTTCTCTCTGTACACTTATGCATCATTGTAGAAATGTATTTTTGAAACTAAGATACATTTACGGTATAAAAATATACAAAAGTATGTTTAACTAGACCCACACACACATATATATGTGTGTGTGTGTGTGTGTGTGTGTGTGTGTGTGTGTGTGTGTGTGTGTGTGTGTGTGTGTGTCTGTGTGTGTATGTATGTATATATGTGCATGTATACATACATGTATATATATATATATATGTGTATGTATATATATATATATATATATATATATATATGTGTATGTATATATATATATATATATATATATATATATATATATATATATATGTGTGTATGTATATATATATATATATATATATATATATATATATATATATATATATATTCATGTAAATATACATTTGTATATATATTTGTAAATATATATGCATGTATGTGTATATCTGAAAAAACAACAACACGAAATATACATATTCGAATCTTTATACTTCTGTATGCTGAATAATGTAAAATTGCTTGTTGAACGATGCTTGAAAAGCAGAATGCGTATAATGTCGTTGTTGTTCGCTTCGCAGTATTTAGTTATGCTCAGAGTTCGAATCTCAGCGAAGCTTCAATCACTAGGGGTCGTTTAGAGAAAAATGATTTGGGAAATATTTGACTTGGACATTTTCAAGCCAACCTATCGTGTAGAATCTACCCTTATGAATTCAATTTATACAGAATTTTGTAACTGAAGTCCCTAACTACACAAACGTCCCTCACTTTAAGGCGCGCTGCCAAAAATCGTTAGCACGCCGATTGAAACGCTTTGTTGTATATATTATAAATGACATTATAAGACGATGAGCCTTATAATAAGGCTTATAAGGCGATGAGCTAGCAGAATCGTTAACATGCCGGGGAAAATGTTTAGCGGTATTTCGTCCGTCTTTACGTTCTGAGTTCAAATTCCGCCGAGGTCGACTTTGTCTTTCATCCTTTCACGGTCGATAAAATAAGTGCCTGTTGAGCACTGGGCTAGATGTAATCGACCTTAACCCCTCCCCCGAAATTGCTGGTCTTGTGCCAAAAAATCTGTAACTAATATTTCATTTTATTGTACCTACATGAGTTCGATTACTGCATTGCCTATAGCCACTCTTTTTCTACAGATCCTATATACCTGCTCTTGACTTCAGATTATTGACTCAGTTTGAGCAATTTTTATCCGTGCCTCTGATACTATATGTCCTTTAATATTCTCTTCTCTGTGATTTTACACCTCACAAACAGTGAGGCAATGAAGAGAACAACTTGCTTGGTAGAGTTTCAAAACAAAATATGAACGAATGTCGTAACTTGTCATTTGAAAACCTCTAGTACTGCGTTTCTCAACCATTTTTTACCTATGGCCCTCTTTGATTCCTCTTTCACTTTAGGGGATCTCTCATAACCATTTGATGCTAAAAAAAATCCTCTTATAAGTTTATAATTAAATATCATTAGGAACTGCATTAAAAGAATTGTTAAGATATTCTGTGCATTGTAGAAATACACGGTGGCCCAAAAGTAGGTTTACAGCTATCACGTAGGCACTTTAAATTTCTTTTAAAACATTTTATTGCACTTAAATTTCTATCTTACAAACTGAAAAGGGACCTTGACAAAATTCACTAAATTAGCATAGAATAATGGTTTCATATTCTTTTATAATTAAGATCTAAATTGTTAATATATGACTGCGAAAGAGATAGTTGAATAACTGTAAACCTTCTTTTGGGCCAGCCTTTATAACTAATTTGTTGCGCGTAAATTTTAACCACAAAATCTTATATAGGCCTTCAAAGGTTATATGGACCCCAGTTGAGAACTACTCTTCTTGTGGAAGAGAAATTACAAGTTCACATATATGATTGCTATATATTCAGAATATGAAAAGTAAGATATCATTGTAATAATGCAGAACTGTCGAGGTCGGTTTTGCCTTTTATCCTTTCGGGGATGATAAATCAAGTACCAGTCAATTACTGGGGTCGATGTAATCCATTTACCACCTCATCCGAAATTACTGGCCTTGTGACAAAATTTTTAACCGGTTATGCAGGATTGTGATTTCTTGGGAGGACTTGTGAGGTCTGCTTCGACTGAGGTCATTAAATGAAGACGAGTCTTTTTATGGTAATTATTTTTATCACTGGATTGAGATTTTAGTTGTAGACTTTTATTTCTGTACTACTATTTATCTTTTAAGTTGTTTCAGTCATTGGCTTGCGGCCATGCTGGGGGTACCACCTCGAATAATAGTCGAACAAATCGATTCCAGTACTTATTTTTAAGCCTGGTACTTGTTCTATCAGTCATTTCTTCGTTTGTTTGTTTTTTGTTTGTTTGTTTTTTTCTTTCTTGACCCAACCGATAGTTTATAGGGATGTAAACAAACCAACAATAGCTGTTAAACAACAGAGGTACAATCATATGCACACACACACATACGATGGACTTCCGCACAGTTTCTGCCAATCTAAGCCACTCATAGGGCATTGGACAGATTTGGGCTATAGTAGAAGACACGCACAGCGGCAATGAAACTGAAACCTTGGTTACAAAGCAAACATCATAACCACACATCCATATCTGTGCCTATTTATTGATCTTTTTTATTAATTTCATTTTTCGTTTTTCTTTTTTTTTTTTTAACAATATCACTGACACAAAAGTTAAATTAGCTCTGGCAATAACTTGGCAAACTTTCAATTGCAGTAAGTTTAGTAGTACTAAGTACGTGAAGTTTATCACACTAGTTTCCTAGTTTCATAGTGAAATAACAGTAAATATGTCTTATAAATATAAATAGCCCCCTATATACTAAAGGTTTGCAAGTCTTCTAATTGTATAGTGATTAAGAACAGTATGTGTTGAATGTTTGACAGACAGACAGACAGACAGAACGATCGATCGATAGATAGATCGATAGATAGATAGATAGAAGGCGCATTCCGGAGGTTTTTGAGACTTTTTCATGAGACATTTATTAATTTCACAGAAGCATAAAAGTCTAATCTCCTTCCAAGTAGTATCCTCTGCCTTCAATGCACAATGTGTAGCTCTCTGGCCACTTCGTAAAGGCTTGAAGTGTCCAGCACCTTTGTCGCATTCTCCTCCATTTTCTCATGGTTTTCGAAATGACTGCCGCCGAGGTTCTCCTTCAGCCTAGGGAACAACAGAGAACTCACAGAGAGCAATGTTTGGACTGTAGGGAGGGCGAGGGACGGTTTTTATGCTAAATTTTGTCAAGTAGTTGGATATCAGGATGGAATTGCGGACTGATGCATTGTCCTGGTGCAGACGCTCTGGCTTTTTGCAACAATATATCTCCCTGAACTCCATGCAAACTTCCACAAAGTACTCTTTGTTGACCGTTTGGTCAGAGACAACCCAATGGATGTCCTTACATGATGTCCTTACTGTCGAAAAAGAGGAGTATCATGAGCTTCCCGGTGGGCTTTTCTTTGTCTCTTGTGCCAGTGAAAAATAGGTGCTCGACTCATACAAGTTAATCCATAAGCAGTTTAGTCCATTTCATAAGTTTTTGCAGCGTCTTTACCTAATCCAATGCAAAATTTATTGCAACCAGACCTTCCAAATAGTTCTCACGTCAAGACTGCATTCTGCAAGGTAATCATGTGTGTTCAGAGTATAGTTACAATGCGTTTCAACCTGGAAATTTCCCCACGACACCTGAAGAAGGCTGGAGAGCATATCAGCCGAAACGTTTTATTAACAACAAACAAGATGAGGACAAATATCTGTGAAATCTAAATAATGTAGGTTGTATTACATGTATAATCCATCTGACGAGCTTTTATAGTTTCCGCCTACTGAGGATCGAGAAAATGTCTGCTGATGATGCGATGCAGTGGGATTGAACTCGGAACTTCATGGAAGTATGGCGACATGGTTCTTACCGATATGGCCATACAGTACACATGCACATTTATTAACATATGCAGAAAATGACAATTGGATGAATGGACAGAAGGAGAGACAGCTAGCTAGCTAGATATATAGATAGATAGATATCTTGAATGATATTAAACATATCAATGAATATAAACAACACATATAATCGAGTACACACACACACACACACACACACACACACACACCACTTATCTCCTTTACTACTTTCAGTGAATGTCTAATTATAGAAATCGCCAACCTTACAAAAACAAAAAAACATATTATAGCCGGAAGAACTGCAAGCAAAACAATAGCTGTACGAACAAAAAGATATGGTAACAACAAAAGGGAGAAACCTTAAGACTGAGCAACAAATAAAAGGTGTATATTATTGTAAATAATGCTGGGGGTTCTTGTGTATACTAAAGTAGACCCAAAGGATGCAGCAAGAGTGGGAATAAAAGTATAATAATGAAGGGAGACAATACAGTATGACTTAGTTGATGTTTATGTATTATAATATATCTGCGAAAGCTCGAACAATGAAGCTGTACAGTTATCGTGGCATAGAGACTTGGCTATAGAAATATGTATTGCATTGCGTATAGGATCGCCTCTGGTCATAGTTACTATAACCTGCTGGTGGAGGAGGAGATGAAGATGTAGATGGAGATGGAGGTGGAGATGGGGGAGAAGTCGTTTATGAACATGTGGTATACTTCACTTGTTAATTGGAAGATTTATAATTATCATGTCCCATCGTGATGATCTTCATTATCATTCGTTCGCCTCGGCGTCACTTGTGTAGTCGTGGGTATCCGTAATCGTCGTCATCGTCGAGTTTATCAACGAGGCTATCAACAGAACAACTTCATCACTGCATATTCAACCACAAACCAACAAAACACGCAAATACATACGTATATAGATGGACATATATATATATATATATATATATATATATTTACATACAAACAAATACATATATATACATTTATATAGAGACATATATATACATATCTATGCATATACATACACATACATAGATACATACACAAACACACACACATATATACGTATGTGTGTATATATATATATATATATATATATATATATATATATATAGATAGATAGATAGATAGATAGATAGATAGATAGATAGATAGATAGATAGATAGATAGATAGATATAACATATGCGTATGTGTATATTATATATATATATATATATATATATACTCTCCAAGAACAATATGTATTGACATACGTATATGTGTGTGTGTGTGTGTGTGTGTGTGTGTGTGTGTGTGTGTGTGTGAATAAATGCATATATATATGTATGTTTACTTAGATATATATGTGTGCCTTTTTGTATACATATGTACGTATATATATTGTGTGTCTATGTACATATATATATATATGTGTACGTATATATATATATATATGTATGTGTGTATGTATATACATACATATGTATATAGATATATATGTATATGTATGTATATGAATAAATATGTATATATATATATATGTGTGTGTGTGTATATATGTATTTGCGTGTATGTAAACATATATATACGTACGTATATATGCGTGTGTGTATGTGTGTTTGTGTGTGTGTGTGTGTTTGTGTGTGTGTGAGCGAGAGAGAGAGAAAAGAGAGTATATTATTTTTATTATTGTTATTATTGTTTTAAAAATTAGCAGAAAACAGGAAAAGCCCGTTCAAATAAAAATGGCTGAAATATTTTGTTTTTTCTCGTTTTTCATTGTTGTTTTTCGTTTATATTTCTCCGCCCCTTCCAATAACACTATTTCCACCACCACCACCACCACCACGACCGACAACACCACCCCTCCAATACCTCTATTTCCACTGTAAACAAGATAATATCAAGCGAATTCAATAAAGATGTCATGGGTATTGTTTGACGGGAAACATCTCCAAGTATTTTATGGTTTAGCAAACAATAGGAAGGATTTTTAATCGTTGATTGAATAGCTTCGGGCGGAATAGGCCCCTGTTTGGTACCTGTTTTGTATTAGAGAATAGCAAAGAGGATGCAAAGTACCCTGATAAGGAGATCTACATCTTGAGTTTTCTATGTACGCAAGGATCGATGTAAGTATGTGAGTGTATGCGTGTGTATTTATATCTATGTAGGACAAAGTCTGTATATATGTGTGTGTGTGTGTGTGCCTTTCTGTGTGAAAGTTTGTCTATGTTTGTATATGTATATGCCTGTAGACGCGTGCATATGGATACATATATTTCTGTATGTATATTTCCCAAGTATGCATGTATGTATGCATGCATGTTTATGTGTGCGTTTTATTATGATTGTGTTTGCACTGAATTTATAGAATTGAATTTATATGTACGAACATATATATTTTGTACAATATATATGTGTGTTTCTGTGTGTGTGTGTGTACTGTGTATCAGTACACAGTATGTACACGAACATGTTAAAGTGTGTGTTAATACATTTGTGTGTGTGTGTGTGTGTGTGTGTGTGTGTGTGTGTGTGTGTGTGTTTACGTGTTTGAGTATATAATTTTTACATTTATATTATAAAAGTAAGAGTGATGAAATGGATAAAGTGGATGGAATTTGAAGAAAGAAAGAAAGAAAGAAAGAAAGAAAGAAAGAAAGAAAGAAGGAAAGGATCGAGGGACGGATGATTGGTAGGAAGGAAGGAAGGAAAGATAAAAAGCTATGACGGAAGTATAAACGCTAGATGTGAGCAGGAAACGCTTTACACAGTAACAGCAATATTGTGTAAAGATTTAGAAATAGGAAATTATTGACTCAGAAGATGAAGAGAAGGAAGTGATTAAAAGAAGAGAAAATATTAGTACTAGGTCAAAATATTGAAGCAAGGGAGCCATTCGATTATATCGACTCTAAGTACTTGACCCCTGTTAAGATGAAAGGCAAAATAGTACCTGACGCTACGTGGACTCAGAATGTAAAGAATCGTCACTTATACGTTTGTCCGGGACTCTACCGAATCTGCTATTCAGTTCAATAGCCGACGTTTCCACCACCGCTACAACTATTTCCCGCCACCATATTTGTGTTCGGTATAATCGGTTTTAGTGACCCTAATACTCTTAGGGCATTATTTTTAACGGTCTTAAGGCAGCGAGTTGGCAGAATTGGTAACGCCGAGCGAAATGCTTAGCGGTATTTCATCTGTCTGCACGTTCTGAGTTCAAACTTTCGCAGAAGTCGACTTTGCCTTTCATCCTTTCGGGGTCGATAAATTAAGTACCAGTTGCGTACTGGGGTTGATCTAACTGACTGACCCCTTCTCCAAAAATTTCGGGCCTTGTGCCTACAGTAGAAAAGATTATTTTTAACAGTCTCAAGGCGGCGCGTTGACAGAATTGGTAACATGTCGATCGAAATGCTCAGCGGTATTTCGACTGTCTTCACGTTCTGAGTTCAAATTCCGCCTTGGTCGACTTTGCCTTTCATCCTTTCAGGGTGGATAAAATAAGCACCAGTTGAGAACTGGGGTCAATGTAATCGACTATCATGCTTCACCAAATTTCAGGCCTTGTGCCTGTAGTAGAAAGGATTATTTTAACAGCCTCGTAAGGATTAACAATTAAGTGGAACATGGCGGGATATGAATTCAGAATGTAAAGAGGTGTCGTGAAATGACGCAGTCCCTTAACCTGGAGTTATTGAAGAAGTACCGCAAACCCTTATTTATCCAGACTATCAAAAAGTAAGTGTCTCTCTGAGTTCTGTTTTCCAGCCTTTGTTCGCATGCTGCAAGTCGAACTATCCACTGATACCGTCCTCTCAGCATTTCCATTTTCCACCTTCACTTTCCTCTCAAACTTTATGGAACTTGAATAAAGTTGAGAAGGGCTTGGCTGGAAAGTAAAAGATCTATCTTCAGTTATAACAATTTTGTCTGGTTTACATTCTCTTTGGCCACCGGTACTTTGCAGAGAAAAGTTTGTTTGTACTTCCTAGTCAAAGAAAGACTTTAGGAGCCGGACTTCATTGATAACCAGTTCTATCTCAAATGGGGCATAAATCTACAAGTCCGCAATAAGCGCTCATATAATGAGCCTGTGCCAAAGAGTTCCAAAGTTCTTCATGCATCTTGAGCAGGCTTAGCTGACACATTCGTCTGTATAGATTTTATCCAGAATTGGCAATACCATTTGTCTCCAGAAATAGACTAACTAATTTTGAAGCTAAAAACAAAAATATCCATGATAACGCTGTCACTCTTTTCCAGTATTGATCTTCTACGAACTACTAGGATTGAAATACCAACGACCACACTGGTAAGGAACTGTAAGTGGCAGACAACATTCCAGACGCCAAGTCTCCAGTCTACACCTCCATCAATGATACTACCTGAGGAAAGACAAACATTAACCACGTAATCAGCCATAACATAGCCAGTTTTGCATGCAATGAATGTTAGCAACATACGGTGTTCGTGATTGATAGATCGATCTTATTCATAAGACGTGAAAGATAATAATCTTCAATTTGATCAGTTAAAAATCAAGGGAAGGTACAAAGGTCAAGATATAGTAAATGACGGAGCTAATGAAACTCCACGTTTTCTAGACATTCCTGAAATGGCATTCTCTCAGCTTACTTTACGTGAGAGTGTCCGCCTGGCTCGTAACATTGTCCCGGTTCCTAACCATCCAGTAGATATTGCTCAAACCAGTCCACGTGAAGCTTGACAGGACTTTTGGTGCAGCGATCCAGTATGTTCGTCCGACATAGACAACCCCGATGTTGAGTCACGTGTCAACCGAATTGTCCAGTTTTTATGCATACTCCTTTTTTTTATTTCCCCCTATTCCTTCATTATTGTGTTAACCATTTTCACTGATGTCACACGCCATAGCGGTGACGTCATCCACGCATACAGACACGGCTTTCTAGTGATCCAGCTCGAGATAGAAGTCACATGACACTCATTGCTTTCTCAACATTGGCTGAAGATCCAAAATATATAAGATTGATGAGATATGACACACTTGACTGACCGAGAGTATGATTCGAAACTGTTCCGATAAGTCACCATTTATTCTGACTGCTGAGCTAGCCATCCTCTAAAACCGGATATTGTACTACGAGCAGCTGTATGTAAAGATGATCAAATTTTGGATTGATCCAAGAGGATCCGAGCTCCGCAGAAGCCAAGTTTATTAAGCAACCTCTCTTACGATTGAATGTGTGAAGATTGATGCGGTTTTAACGGCAGGTAAAGTTAACTTCGGCAACATTTGAACTCACTCCTAGTTAAAATAATAATCCAACTGTTGTTGGTTAGTGTTATTTAGTCTCGACTGAACCGTGTTTAACTAGACTTCAAACGTTTTTCCAATCAATGGACATTTCATCCCTTTTTTTTTTCTCAGACCCAATGTACCTAGGACTACACTATCCAAGATGTCTTTACTTTTTTACTAAGGCGATGCGATGTGATACGAGAGCGATTTGGCAGCTACTTCTAATGCATTGATCAACAATTAGTGACTTTATCTGTCCATCCTACTTTTTTGTAAGGACAGTTGGATGTAAAGGACCGAAAGAAATTTAGGCTACTATTTCTAGCAAGAGCAACCACATAGAGGTAGACCCTCCATCATTTGCTCCTGTAATACAACTGTGTGTATGTAATAGTGGGTTTCTATTTAAAGAAATCAATGACTGACGTTTAGTATTGGCGCCATTTTGGAAACAATTGAATTTCATCTGATTTAGAAAGGTCATTTCTGTTTGAACTTGCTTCGTCATCAACAAATTGTAAAATCGTGGTAGAGAAGGAAGAAACTATTTGTTTGTATTACTAGTATTACTATCGTATTTTATCTTATACACAAACACGCACACGCACACACACACACCACAACATATATGCTCTAGTGTTGTATTGCTTTGTTTATACACACACTCAAATAGCTGTATGTATATATATATATATATATATATATATATATATATATATATATATATATATATATATATATATATATACATGGGATGTAGTGGAGTGTAATTAGATAAATATCTAAACACACGCAGACGTACGGACAAATCTACACATGTTTATGTATATATTTATATATGCCTATATCGATGTGTTCACGTATAATATATATATAAATATTCTCTTTTACTGGTTTATACCAGTTGACCGCAATAAACAAG
>NC_142940.1:47362042-47364488 GCF_046866305.1 Octopus bimaculoides | reverse complement strand
GGTAGTGTTCGCACTGTAGTTTGTGTGGTAGTGTATGCGCTGTAGTTTGTGTGGTAATGTACGTGCTGTGGATTGTGTGCTAGTGTGTTTCTTGTGTGGATTGGTGCCGAGTGGGTTAGTGTATGCGTTGTGGTTTGTGCAGTAGTGTACGAGCTATGTGCTTTGGTTTGTGTGATAGAGCAAGTGGTTTGGCTTATACGGTAGTGTATGCGCTGTGGTTTGTGTGGTAGTATGCTTGTTAAGTGATACGGAATTGAAAGTGCATATATAATGTTGTGTATAGCAGTGTATTTGTAGCATGAACTGGTGTGCATTGCGGCGGTGCATGTACTGTGGTGAGTGAAGTATTGTATGTGCTATGGTGTATGTGGTAGTGTATGTATCATGTTGGAGTCTACTTGTAATGTGAAGTGTTGTGGAGTACTGTTGTGCATGTTCGAGGTGTGTAATAGAGTATGCTTTGTGGTTTGTGTGGTACTATATTTATGAAGTAGATCGGAGTGTGATTCTGTTTGTGTGGTAGTTGTGTGCATTAGTGTATGTGCTGTAGTATTTGTTGAAGTGTGTTTGTGGTGTGTTTCTAGTGTGTGGTGTGTGATCTCTACGTGGTATATGTGGTGTGAGTTTGATATTGTGTACGTACGTAATACGATAGTGTGCAGTGCGACCTTGTGCAAGTGGGATCGTGTGTAAGTGCAGATATGTGTCATCTGTTATGATGTGTGTTTACAAAAAAGACACGTAGAAAATATATTTAAAAATGCTTTCACATCAGTGACCATTAAACCATTTAACCCAAGCACAAAGCAACCAATGAGAATTACTAAAGTCTCGGGATTCCAAGTATAATTACTGAATTATAAATGTTTAATATGTGTATGTGATAGCAAAGTTTCAGTTTCCTCCCGAGGAAGATTTTATGGCCCTTTCTCTCTGTAGCCTGTATAACCGACATCTCAAGCGTCATTAAATACAGCAAGACACAAATATTTGTAGGTGATACTAAGCTTCAGAAAATTATCAACGGAAAAGACCGAACTGAATTCCATTCTGATCTACAGTGTATAAACCAATGGGCGGATAAAAACAACATGCGGTTAAATTAGGAAAAATTTGAACTCATGCACTTTTGAAAAAAGAATGCGTTCGACCAACCATATTCTCTTCCTTCAGGGAAACTGCTCACAGCATCTAGTAATATCAGGGAGTTAGGAGTAATTGTTGACAACAGTCTCTGCTCTGCTGGAGTGCTCATATCAACAATAACGTAAATATGGTTCGCGGGAAACATTGACATGCCTACACTAAATATTTTTTATTGATTTTGGGACAGTGGACGCTTTCAGTGAAGCCATTGTGTTATGAGGATATCGATTAGTTTCCCTTTCAACAGCACTTCAAACGTAATGGTCCCTAGGATTTACATCTGACTAGCTCAAGTTTGGTCTTACATGATGGTAAATATTTTCTAATGACCATTCTTGGGTTACACGGGGTTTGAGAGAAGGCGCTAACTTTTGTTGAAATATGTAGGACATAGCACTGCGTATTTCATCTATCGTCGGCTTAAGAAAGAAATGTTACCAGCACCTAAACCTATCCTGCAGCATTAATTCTAAAACTCTGTGGAAAGATGTGAGATGGTATGAGATGACTTTTCGTTACTTACCACTTTTAAAACCATCACATTTGCTGAAACTTAAATGTGCATCACGCAAGAGACATCAGAAGGATCGACATGTAACCATTTGTCATTCCAGCTGTTATACTTTGGTTCTTGGTCGAAGATTTTCTCATCAAAGAACGAAAGCATGCCACCTTCGTGAGGGATTTCAACTTTCTTAAGTAACGGCTTGTCACGAATAAAATGGTTTCCCCGTTTCTTTGCAGGCATTAACACAGCAAAACAATAAAAAATATCTGTATGTTATCATGCTTGTTTTTGTGTGTATGTGTTGTGTGTGTGTATATGTGTGCGTGTGTGTTTGTGTGCGGTAGTGTGTGTGTTACCGTGTGTGCATAAACGCGTCACTGCATGCTTATGTATTGCGTTAAATGATTGATTTAATCAACAGGCATGGCTGTGTTGTAAGAAGCTTGCTTCCCAACCACATGGTCCCAGTTTCAGTTCCACTGCGTATATGTATGTGTGTGTGTGTGTGTTTTTCCCCACAACCACTTGACGACCGGTGTTGTTTTGTTTACATCCCCCGCCGGAGCCTCGTGGAGCTTTAGGTGTTTTTGCTCAATAAACAATCACAACGCCCGGTCTGGGAATCGAAACCACGATCCTATGACCGCGAGTCCGCTGCTCTAACCACTGGGCCATTGCGCCTCCACACATATACGTACATATATGTGTACATAAGTTTAAGTACACATACAGACATACCTCAAAACATTCAGATCCACGTATGCAATGGCAGCCACACGTGCGTCATACATA
>NC_142940.1:47279542-47359542 GCF_046866305.1 Octopus bimaculoides | reverse complement strand
CAGAAGGATGGCTGGACGGACGGACGGATGGACGATCAGGATGCCACTACACAAGTAAAACCTGACAAACTTTAGACAGCTTCCCATTATATTTACCAGTTTTCCTTCTTATATTTACCTGTTTCGTATCTCACCTTTTCTGCCTCTATCTACAACATCCCATCTCCAGCAAGACATTGCTTCTTGGCACAAATATTGCTTGAGGAATCACAAATAATTCAAAACAAAAACATTAAAGAATTAAAAATATCAAAATTAAAATAAACTTTCAAATATTAAATACAAATTAATTAAAAAAATAAATTTTAAAAACATTAATTAATAAAATTGAATTTAAAGAACAATAAAGTAATAAAATAGAAAAATACAATCATAATAATAAAACGAAAACTAAAAAATGCAAAGAATAAAATTAAATAATAAAAAGGAAAATGGAGATAGAAGATGTTGTAAGAGGGAGTGGGGATGTTAAGTCCAAATGGTGTATGAGTTCGATGTGAGAAGATATAGTGCTGTTCTTGGCGAAGTCTAGTGGTGGTAGCTCCATGGGGCAGGGCCAGACCGAAGACAGCAATATTTTCGGTGGTGTGGTTGATAGAGCAAAAGTGATGAACGATGAGGGTAAATTTTTTTTTTGGGGGGGGGAGGATATCCCATAGATGTTCCGTAAATCTGTCGGCTAGACGACGACCCGACTGACCATCATATAAAGAGTCGCAAAGGGCGCATTTGAGGAAATAGGCAATGCTGGCCGAGATATATATTATCCGTATGTGGATAATGTATTGGTTGGCTCCAGTGATGGAGGTTGTGTTGGTGATAAACGGACAGGTGTGGCAACAGGATCTGGAACAAAGGGAGGATCCAGGATGAATGGGAGTGTGGAAGGGGAGGGAGCTACGGCCCAGAAAGTCGCACTGGTTACGGAGACTTTGAAGTAGGTGGAAAAAAACAGGGGGATAGTAAGATCGGATTGAAAACGACGGAAGGCTGGTAGGATTTTCCGACGAAGGGGGAGGGTGGAGGGATGGAAAAGGAGGGGAAAGAAGATGCGGCTGAGAGATAGGTATGGGGAAGGAGAGATGGCTGTGGTCGGATCAACTTGGCGGGCGTGGGCAAGGGCGGTCTGGACAAGAGTGGAGGGTGTTCGCGACGAGTGAAGAGACGGGCCAAGCTATTTATGTATCATACTTAATGTCAACAGTCTCGGTTATATTCACTGTTTCCTATATTAAAAGCTATGATATATGACCGGCGGTGAATAGGTGCAATAAAATAGAAATGTCCAAATAAGCAGAAATGCGTCTAACGTTCTCACTGGCCACTGGTGGGACGAATTTTCATTTCCTTTTGATATCTAATATTTAACACAGCACGTCTGTACCGCATTAACTGGCCCATCAACAGCGTGTGTGTGTGTGTGTGTGTGTGTGTGTGTGTGTGTGTGTGTGTGTGTGTGTGTGTGTGTGTGTGTGTGTGTGTGTGTGTGTGTGTGTGTGTGTGTGTGTGTGTGTGTGAGTGAGTATATGTATACATATGTGTGTGAGTATGCAGCAGTGACTGTGTGATAAAAAACTTGCTTCCCAGCGACATGGTTCCGGATTCAGTTCCACTGCGTGGCACCTCCGGCAAGTGTGTTCTACTATATCCTTGGACCGGGCAAAGCCTTGTAACTGTATTTGGAAGACGGAAACTGAAAGGAGTCTGTCGTATGGGTGTGTGAGTGTGTGTATTTGTATGTGCGTGTTTGTGTGGTTCTGTGTGTGTCTTTGTATATCTTTGAGTCTGTCTTTGTCCTTCACCACTGCTTGACAACCGGTGTTGGTGTGTTTACGTCCTCGTAACTTAACGGTTCAGCAAAATCGTGCGATAGCATAAGTGTCAGACTTTAAAAAATCAGTACTGGGGTCGATTCATTCGACTAAAGGCCTTTCGAAGCGGTGCCCCAGCATGGCTACATTCTAATTATATATATGTGTGTGTGTGTGTGTGTGTGTGTGTGTGTGTGTGTGTGTGTGTGTGTGTGATCCAAGGATCGAGGTGTAGGAAGTAAGTGAGTTTCAAGCAATCCGTAGACACTGTAAAAAAACAACTTTCAGGAGCAATGGAGGTTTGTCAGTGCGGAAGGGTGTGAATTTTTCCGAATCGAAGACCGATAAACTGAAAAAATTATTTCATATCTCACGGTTGGCAACCAGAGTCAACGGGTATCCGAATAAAATTCCCAAGGTTAAGAAATGGAGGAGGTACAATCTGGGCTATATTTCATAGCGAGCGGAACCTCGGAAGCGGTAAATAAACCAAGATAGGTGTGTATCGCAGGCTACTCGTCAGGCCAAGGATCTCTTCATTATATGTAGTTTACATTGCCGTTAAGGGACCCATGTTAACACATGGAGGATTCGATCAGAATGCGTAGATTCACATATATATTGTATGTATGCTATATACCTGTGTCCGTCTATGAATATATAGAGAGAAAGATACAAACATACGCATACACATACATACACACATATCCGGTTTATGCAGTTGAGGCAGTATTGTATGTATATAAACACACTGTGTGACACACATACTCACTCACACATCCCACGGCAAGACCTTTGTTTATGGCATGTAATTTCTTTTTTCTTTTTTTTTCAGAGGAATTGAACTCTTTTTTCCGATTTGATGAAATAAACGTCGTTTCCTTTGTGCTGTCGCTTCTGCGTACAATATTCGATTAGCTATTCATTTCAGTTAATCGAAGAATACAATTCGATTACCTATTCTTTTGACCTAATTGAACGACAATTACTCACCTTCAGGTATACTTAACAGTTCTAGGAAAAAAATATTTTTTTCAATTTCGCTCAAAATGCGCGGTCTACACACACGCGCGCACACATGTCAATTATGAGTTACTTCCCTTGAACATATGCGTTTCGCAGTAAGTTTTGAAGAGTTATGTCCCTTAGATCTATAAAAGAATTATTTTCCTTGATATTATAATGAGCATTGCTCCCGTCAAATTGGAGTAATTTATAATGCGATGCAGGAGGATCAGTTCTTTACATTTAATCTTTGAACATCTTTAAGATCAAGTTAGAACATAATTATGTTATTAATATGATTTCTTGACTAGATTTATGCTAATATAAACAACATATTCTTTTCTACTCTAGGCACAAGGCCCGAAATGTTTGGGGAGGTGGCCAGTTGTCTATGGACAACTGCTTCGAAACCTCCAGCTTCTATATCCAGACTATGAATTCATATTTATAGAAATAATAATTGGAGCATTGACGTAATGACCATTAATGCGGAGAAAACGTACTTTGGTATCATTGCAACTTTTCAATCCAAGAGGATATGTCATCATTCAGTAATTTAAATATTATGGCCTGTGTAAAATAGAATAGCCAAATATAAAGAGCATTGTTGATGATTTTTATTTGCTAATTCTCTAAAAGCTGGATCAAAAAGGGAAACAATTTTGCAATGACTAAAATGTTAAATTTCCTTAGATGTTTGTTATAAAAAAAAAGCGGTAATGACACAAAAGAATGAATTCTTGTTCTTAAATCAAGAAAGTTTTTAAATATACTTTATAATATAATTCTTGAAACTTTACATGATGGTGTTCTATACCTTATCAACGGTTCTATGAACCTTGGCGATCACTCCTATCATAGTCGTTCGAAACCTAATCTTTAGCAATAAACCATTTCATAATCAAGCTTTACAAGAGTTGCCTCCCTCTATACTATTATCTCCCTTTAACAAACACGCGTATATAACACTGGTTCCCTCTCCAATACGACACATATCCAGTTGGCTCATGACTTTACTATACGCTTGTTTTTTGTTTGTTTTTCGTTATCGGATTGTTAAAAGAAAATAATAGCCTGCTCCATTTCCTAGAATTAAGCCACCGAAACCTACAATCTGCGATACATTTTATTCCCCTAGTGATCCCTTTACATAACAATAGGAAATATCGGTAATATAAAGAAAATTAACGTCTTTACACACACAGTTATATATATATATATATATATATATACATACATATATATATATATAAATTTAATTAAAAGTTAAAATAGCCTCTTTAAGAGATAAAAATATTCAATGAATTACTGGTTCATTGCCTAGATTTTTTGTGAATGATGATATTTGCAGTTAATAAATTATATTAATGCTACGTCTCCATTTTCTCAATTTTATTTTGTATGTATATATATATATATATATATATACGATGTGGGATTAATAAGTTCCCATGTCAGCTCTGATTGACCAGGGCTACAATCAAAGGGATTACAGTTATTACCATCCAGATCTTTTTTGTTTTTCTTAAAATATAGTATGAAGCATTTATCCAATGATGAACACTGGCTGGCTTGGACTTGCCAAGTGCCTTAAATTTATCACAAGGAGAAAAGATATCATTGATGATTCAACCCTAGTGGCTATTTCACTAGCTTTGATGGGATTTTTAACTGTCTATATGTAAGTATGCATATATATATATATATATATATATATATATATATATATATATATATATAAAGGTTAGCAAAACTATATAAAGTTATACTACCAGTGGCCTAGCATGTAAAAAATCAATAGACCACATATTCAATATAAATTATAAGAGAAATTACCTGTAACGGGTTACTTCTACACGCTAGAAGTCACAAACAACCGAAAACCACAAAGTTAAACATTTCAAAGAGAAGAAAAAATAAAAACTTTCACCCTATTTTTAACGGTTAGACCTATAGGTTTCTGATTTTTTAGGAAATAAAGTAATTTACTAGGCAAATCGTCTTCAGTAACCAGCCGTCAAGGAGTTAACGTATATTTACAAGACAAGAGGCCATAAGCATATGTCTTCCCAAATATACGTTCTAATTTTCCCATAGCACACTGCGCAGACGCAGTTTCCGTCGGCAGAAAATGAAAAAATGCCGAAACGAACCTTGAAATGTTAATATTAAATACTTGAGTATATATATATATATATATATATATATATATATATATATATATATATATATATATAAAGGGTAGCAAAACTATATAAAGTTATACTACCAGTGGCCTAGCAGGTAAAAAAATCAATAGACAACATATTCAATATAAAGTATAAGAGAAATTACCTGTAACAGGTAACTTCTACACGCTATATACTCAAGTATTTAATATTAACATTTCAAGGTTCGTTTCGACATTTTTTTCGTGTTCTGCCGACGGAAACTGCGTCTGCGCAGTGTGCTATGGGAAAATTAGAATGTATATTTGGGAAGACATGTGCTTATGGCCTCTTGTCTTGTGAATATACGTTAATTCCTTGACGGCTGGTTACTGAAGACGATTTGCCTAGTAAATTACTTTATTTCCTAAAAAATCAGAAACCTATAGGTCTAACCGTTAAAAATAGGGTAAAAGTTTTTATTTTTTCTTCTCTTTGAAATGTTTAACTTTGTGGTTAAATATTGAATATGTTGTCTATTGATTTTTTACATACTAGGCCACTGGTAGTATAACTTTATATAGTTTTGCTACCCTTTATATATATATATATATATATATATATTCAGCCCCTGAGGGCAATACTTCTTGTGTTGTTTTTGCTGTTGCTGCCACCACAATTAGTCTTACTGTTACTGTAGCTTTCATTTCTGTAGCTACTGTTGGTAACACTATTCATATTGCTGTGCTGATACTAGTGGAGGTCTTCCTTCAGCTGTCACTTTCTGTAGTTGGGGACAGAAAAGCCTTGAAGGTGATCAGTGTTGTTCCAATTGTGGAATCTAGATTTTCACCCTCCATTACCAACTACAGATGCAACCCTCCTGAGATCTTTATTAGGCTGAGGATCCAATTCTGTGTCTCAGATTTTATATGAATGAAGGTTTCTACTTCCATCACAACCCAGTTACTCTGTACAGCCATACTGGGAGGCATGAGTAACGAAAGTCTACATTCATCTAGAAGCTTTTAAAGTACAGTTTAGCTGGCTTTGGAGAGACTCCTTCCAGTCTATACCGCTCCAGCAATATACATCTGTAAATTAACATTCTTCCATCTGTCTGCTTTAAGAGCTGCAGTGATATTGTGAGTGTAATTTTACTACCATGTCAGTTGATGTATTTCCATGCTTGTTCTAGATATTGATGTTTTCATCTAACAGGACTAAAACGTTTAAGCAATACCTGCAAACGAGTTGCTTTTTATACTGCTTTCATTGCTGTTGTTGTCACAGATAATTACTGATGTTACAGAATGTGATTCCACTGCTTAACTCCAAATTGATGCTAATGTGTGCGTACCAGCTAAAGCTATTATTGACAATTACATATATTATTTGACATTATGACAGAAGAGAATAAAACTGTTTAATTATATCCTCTTTTCTCAAAGTGGGTGAGTTAGAATATTTCTTCACTTAATTGTAATTTCGTCCAGTCATCCTTTCTGCAGGTGTCCATGAAGCTCAGAAACGGAACTGATAATGGAACTACAGTGTACTGATGACTGCTCCTAAAAGTTCACATAAGCCCAACAAGCCACCATTTAATCAATTGACAGTCTTTATTCACCCACCTGGAATCAGTTGGTGTCTACCCATAAGTCACAACCCTATTATCACCCATTAACTGTCCACTTCAGTATATACACATTCTCCAATTTTATATCTTACATTATTATAGCCACATTATGTAGGATATAAAGATTGCTATTCAGTACTAATCTGCTTTTGTTGCTAATATCTAAGATTATAAATTGTATTACTATAAAAATATATTATTTACAGAGTACACTAATATGATAATTATCTGACAAGAAATTATCAAAGAATAATTTTAAACTTATAACATTCTTTATAATTTTTTTTTTTTTTTTTTTTTTTTTTTTTTTTGTTAAGATTGCATTATTTCACTCAAGGATCAAATCATTTATAAACAGATATAAAAATTGTTCATGCCTGAAGATGAGATTAATTTTTCAAATATATATAACTTATAAGTCATTTGTCTACAAGATTTAGACACTTAACCCATTAGCATATAAACCAGCTTTATCTGCCCCCAAACATTCTACTTATTTTATGTTCAAACCAACTAGATCCAGTTACTCACATCTATTCAACAATGTCATTCTCAAAACAAGCAATCACATCATCGAAATCCTGAATCTATGAGATGATCTGTGATTAATTCAAAACGATGTGAATAAATAAGAATCACATTTGAAAGAGTAATCTGAATGCTAAAGCATTAACGAAATTGCCCCTATTGTCTTGCGTGAAGAATTCAGGTAGATTTTTACTTTTAGATTTTGCTTAGATAACTATTGTTATTGAAAATTTGGTATTTATCTTATCGAATGATAAAAACTTGGAGAAATCTTATCCCCTAAATTTTCATCAGAAATTAACACCTTGGGGACATCTTGTCAACATCTGATGAAAAATTAAAGGATATCTAAACATCTGGTGATTAAAAGAAATTTCATAAGTTGTTTGCTATAAGGCATCAATTTTTAACTTTTTCCAATCCACAGCACAGTAAAAGTCTTGTGATGCACTATCAGATTTTAACAAGTCATATTTATCTTTAAAAAATAGTATTAGAATTGTTTTGAAATGGAAACAGGTGCACACAATGCACTTTGCAGCAAAAGAGTACACATACGTGCAGGCATGGCTGTGTGATAAGAAGCTTGCTTCTCCCAACCACATGGCATCTTGGGCAAGTGTCTTCCACTATAGTCTCGGGTCGACCAATGCCTTACGAGTTGATTTGGTAGATGGGAACTGAAAGAAGCTTGTGTGTGTGTGTGTGTGTGTGTATATATATATATATATATATATATATATACACACACACATACATACACATATATATACACATGCGTGTTTGTGCCTCCATCACTACTGGACAACTGGTGTTGGAGTGTTTACATGTCCATAACTTAACAGTTGGGCAAAGGTGACCGAGATAATAAGTACTAGGCTTAAAAAACAAGCCCTGCGGTCGACTTGTTCAACTAAAACCCTTCAAGGCAGTGCTCCAGCATGGCCACAGTCAATCGAATGACAAACAAATAAAAGAATATACTGGGGTGGTGCATTAAAAAAAAAAACTCGTTTCTGATTTGCTTCAAAAACTCAAGGAACACTACTGACAACATGTGGCATTGTGGGATTGAAAATATCAGCTATAAGGGAACAAACTTGGTGGACACCTTACAAAAATGGAAAAAGAACATGAAAAGAAAAAGCTAACAAGTAAATCAATCATCTTATTAATGTTTGGTGAACAATGATGAATCATAATCAAATGACGAAAGTAAGTCAGTTGAAGGACTTGTTAACAATAGAAAGCAACACATCAACATGACGTTGAGTAAATATTTTGTTGGCATATGCATGAAGAACTATTAGATTACCATATTTGATGGCATATATTACACATTTTTTAACCATAAAAATGTCTCGGGAGATCACCTCAGATCATATATGTGAAGTTAAGCATTCTTTAATACACTCAAAACATTTCTCCTTGAATGTATGCTGCTGATAATGGAATGCACGAAATATTCCTGTGTCTTTTATGCCATTAAATAATTACAAAGTAATATTTGAGAGAAAATGTGGAGGTGCGTGGCATAGTGGTTAAGGCATTGTACTCATGATCTTAAGATTGTGGTTCTGATTCCCGGGACCAGGTGATGCAGTGTGCTTTTGAGCAAGAACACTTCATTTCGTGTTCCTCCAGTCCACACAGTTGGCAAAAATGAGTAATCCTGTGACAGATCAGCATCCCATACAGGGAGGAATATATATGTGAGAGAAACCAGGAAATTAGCTCTGTGCTCCTTACGGAGTAATGTACACTAATTGACTGAGGGAAAGACAGTCACCAGACAATGGTTACGAATAGATTGTAACTGTAAGTATTGAAGGGAGGATATGGTGAATAAAAACAATTACTTGATGGGATAGCAATATCCAGTGATAAAAAGTAGAATCCTTTTGAAGAGTTAAATCAACTGAATCAACCCTATTATAATGCAGAATCCTTAACCCTTAACAACTCTAGTGGGACATCAACACAGATCAGAGGGACAATGGCCTTTTATTTCAGCCAACTCATTACTAATATAATAAGGGTTTCTGATTTGGATACAGTTCTATTGGCCGGATTTCCACCCAATCATCATCATCATCATTTAACATCAGTTTTATAGGTTGGCATGGGTTGGACGGTTTGACAGGAACTGGCAAGCCAGGGAACTGCACCAGGCACTGTTTCTCCGTTTTGGCATAGTTTTTACAGCTGGATACTCTTCTGAATGCCAACCACTTTACAGAGTGTACACAGTACACTTTACGTAGCACCAGCACGTCATACATGGCACCAGCACGTCATACATGGCACCAGCACGTCATACATGGCACCAGCACGTCATACATGGCACCAGCACGTCATACATGGCACCAGCACGTCATACATGGCACCAGCACGTGTGTTTCAGCATGGGTCCTCAAAAACAAATCAGTTTTGCTAAGCAACTTGATCCATCACCCCAACTTTCATTTCATGAATAGGATCCAATCTTATGTCCTCCTTCAGATGATATAAATATCAGAAATATCTGAAATAAATTTCAGATAATGTCTCCCATGCTTGCTGGTACCATGCTGTTGGTCCCAGAGAACAAGTTTTGATACATTTTCCTGGTGCCGCATACAATGACCTGAAATGCAGAGACATCTTTCTCTAATCTTGTTAATCACTTTAGGAAGGCTTCCATAGACACATTCATTGGTTATGTGCTGTTGCCATTTCATATCCAGGGCCATTTAGGTACAAGGCGAGCAATTTTAAGGAGAGTGGGGAGCAACCAATACCACCAACCCCAGAATGACTGGTATTTTATTTCATCAAACCTGAAAATATGAAAGACGAAGTTGATCTTGGTAGGACTTGAAATGTTGCAGAGCATTTTCTCTAACATGTAAATGATTCAGCCATAATATTGTTGAAAGAGTAAAGTCAAAAAAATATAGAGAGAAAAAAGTGATTCGAAATGAAATTCAAAAAAAAAAAAACCAGACAAATAATTTTTTTTATCTCATTGTTTGTTATTCAGGGTTGAAATTCGAAAAAAAAAACAAAAAAACTGAAATATCACATTGTATACGATAATACGATATATATATATATATAACCAAATCTATATACATTTAATATATACATATACATATATATATACATAAAATATATATATATACATACATGCAAACCTAATATACATATTAATACACAAACGAAAGTTGTTGACGAAAAAAGTTTTTTTAAAAAAATTTTAAAGGGAGTAAAAATATAAATACATGAAAAAAAAAAATGTATGCGTGTGTGTGAATACTTATATATATACATATATATCTATATATATATATAATGTATGTACGTATATATATATATATATATATATATATAGCAAGAAAGGTGATAGAGAGGTGGGATGATAGAGAACAGTGAACAAACGCACTCATGAAATATATTCACATTTCATACATAACAGAAGTATATTTTTTTTTTCAAGTGTAAGTATATATCTCTCTCTTTCTCTCTCCCTCTCACACACATATTGCAGTAGGTAATTATGTGAGTGTACAATAGTCTATATGCATATATGCGTGTGTGTATACATATATATATATATATATGTACTCACACACACACAAACACATACATTATAGTAAGTATATTACATTAATTTGTGTGTGAGTGTGATTATTTTCCTTCATTTTTTTTTTACATTTTGCACTTAACCAATTTTGTGACAGAAGAATAGCCACTATCATTGGAAAACAACACTACCTGCACTCAGACACCTCTCACACCAGCGTGTGCTTGTGTGTGTGTGTGTAGTCATATCATGTTCATAGAGCTTTACTTTTTTTTTTTTATCAACTCATCACCCACCAGCTGCAACAAACAAAAAACAGAAAATACAATTCCTACACCACCAAAGACTTCACTCCAGCAACCTAGCCTATCATCACTTCCCTTTGGGAAGTCTTGAATTCAGAAATGAGAGGCGCAAAACAAATCATACACACTTCTTTTTTTTTTTCTTTTTTTTTTTACCTCAGTTGTTTACACCAAACATATATGTAGGTGTATATTTATTGATGTAAGTATATATATATATATATGGCAGCTGATGAAGGAAATGTTCTCTATGTGGCCTGTGTGTTTTCTGTACTCTGTTTATCATTTGTCTATGTTTTGTTTGCAACGTCCTGTACCCAGATATGCATCTATATATACAGGTAGATGTAGGTATGTATATACATGTACATATATATGCATATACTCATTTATTATTTGTATTATATATATATATATATATATATATATATATATTCGATTGTGTGTGAGTGAGTGAGCATCTAATCTCAATTATTTATTTATTATTCAAAAACTTCAGTCTCATGAGGCAGATGGTGTAGCAACCTCCAAACCATCACACACACACGCACACACACCACATCCATGTACCTCCTCTACTCCACAGATTGCTATCAACCTCTGGTGGTGGGACAGGGGTGGCGGTGGGGGTAAACTGACAGCAGATGAATCTCCAGGAAGGCTAATGTGAGACACACACACACATAATCAGGACTTCAAGTTTTTCCTTTTTTGGGGGGATTTTTGGTTTTTATTTCTTTTGGTTTTGCTTTCATTTTTAAAACAAGCTGTTGTTGTTTCATATCCCACCATGGGGCTACTGACAACGTCAACCTATAAAGAGGAAGGTCAGAGTGAAGGGTGGAGGGGAGATTAAAATAGAAGAAATAAAATGTCTTTCAAATAAATAATGAAATAAAAAAAATGTTGATTATACATTTTTCCTCTAACATTTGTAGCCTCTCCCTAAACCCCTCTCAGTTCCCTAACCCTTCTCTCCCTCTAACCCTTTCTTCCCTCCCTAATACCTTGTCCTCTCACTATGCCCCTCTCCCAATTTCTTCCACTAATTAAAAAAAATTGTTCAATAAGTTGAAACCCAAATTCTGCAGTTTTGGTTAAGAAAAAAATAAATAACAAAATAAAAAGCAGTTCACAGCTGCATCACTGCACATTGCACACTGCAATGATATCTCATTGTTATTATTGTTTTTAATTTTGGCAAAAGGTCAGCAACGTTCAGAGGAAGAGGCAGTGGTCAGTTGATACCTTCAACCCCCCCCCCCCCCCCCCACAACACCCAAGTATTTGACTGGTATTTTATTTTCATCAACCCTGAAAGGATGAAGAGCAAAGTTGACTGTAAAGGGATTTGAACGCAGAACATAAAAAAAAAACTAGAATAAGCACCACAAGGTATTATTTTTCTGATGTTCTAACAATTCAATCAAACCACCATAGTAACAATAATAATAATAATTGTTTCTAATTTAGGTCCAAGACCAGCAGTTTGAAGAGGAAGGGATAAGTCAATAGCACAGCACCAGCCCCAGTTTCTGACTGGTACTTTATTTTATTGATACTGGAAGGATGAAAGGCAAAGTTGACTAACTGGATTTGAACTCAAAAAGTAAAGAGCCGCAACAAAAAACCACAAGGTACTTTTGTTCCAACACTAACGATTCAGCCAGCTCGCTGCCTTAATAACAGTAATAAAATAATAACAATAATGGTTTGTGATTTTGGCACAAAGCCAGGAATCTTGATGGTAAAGGGTTGGTTGAATCCATCAACCCCCGACAACAGTAAATGACTGGTGCTTTTATTTTATCAGCCCTTGGTGGTCGGGCAAAAGCAAAGTTAGCTCCTGCAGAAATTGAACTGGAGTCAGAACAAATACCATAAAATATTTTTTTTTTGTTTCTCACCACTCCAAAAATTCTCCCAACTCACTAAGCATCTAACAACAGTAATATTAATAACAACAACAATATTATTATTATTAATAGTAATAATAATTCTTTCAAACTTTGGCACAAGGCCAGCAACTTTAACAGAGGGAGTAAGCTGATTATACTGATCCCAGTGTTTAACTGGTACTTATTTTATCAATCCTGAACGGATGAAAGGGGAAAATAGACCTCAGGCAATAAAAGCCAGAAGAAATGGCCCTGAATATTTTGTCCAACGTGTTAAGAATTCTGACAGTTCGTTAATTTAATAACAATAATTATCTCTATTATAGTTACAAGTGCAGATAATTTAGTGGGGAAGAGGGATTAAATTGATCTCAATGGCCTCCCCCACCCAGCCTTCTTCTACTTTAGAATTTGCTCGCAATTTATTAATGAGAAGAATAAACTACAAAAACTGACTCCAGCAGGAGGATTAGAACTCAAAACCTACAACAAAGTAACTAGATACAGAAATTAGTTAATTAGTCTGCCACTAACAATTGTGCCAATCACCTACCAGTAATAATGATAATAATAATAATACTAAGTCACCATGTCATGCACATATGGTTGTGATGCACGTGCCTGGTGTACCCTTATCAGATGGGTATACTGGGCAACGTATATTTAACCCCAGTGTCACTTTGATGGCATGCACTGCTCTCTCACTCATTAATAATAATAATAACAATACTTTCTATTATAAGCACAGAACCTCAAACTTTAGGAGGAGGGGACAGTTGAATTTGTAGCCTCAGAAGAATGAAAGACAACAGAGACCTTGACAGGATTTGAACTCAAAAAGTCAAGTGGTGTCACTAAATACCATGCTGCAATTTGCCCGGGGCTCTAACAACTGCTTTCATAACGTTATATAGAAAGAGTGTGGCATTACAATATGAGTGGAGCCAAGTGGAAGGAAGAGAGAGGGGGGGGAGCGATGATGAGGGGGAGGGGTTATTACACAGCTAAGTTGCACGGAGGTGATGGTGGTGTTGGGTGTTGGTGTTGTGGCTGGTTGGGTGAAGGTCTTCAAAATGTATGAGCGTTCCGACAGACACCACAGCCAAGAGCAAATTCTTCCCCTGTTGGTGGATGCTGGACATTTAAAGGACACTCATCTGCCTCCATTGCTTGAGCTTTTGGACCTGCAATGATAGAGAGAAAAGAAAAGAAAAAGGTCAGGGTAGGAGAAATGGTAGCAAAACACGGGGGGTGGGGGAGTGATGATTGGGTGGTGGTGAAGGCTACAGCGGTGCTGATTGTAGTAGTAGTGGTGGTGGTGGTAGTGGTTGTGGTGGTGATGGTACATGTCACAACTTCGTCATGCTGTTGCTAATGATTAAAGTGGTTGAGTGATGGTGGTGGTGGAGATAATCATGGTTGTGATGATTATGGAGGCAGTGGTGGTGATTCTGATAGTGGTAAGAATGATAATGCTGAGACTAATAGCAAACAAAAATTTAATGAAACATAAAACAATATATGCAGTAGTAGTAAAAATAGTAGTAGTGGTGGTGATGGTGGTGGTACTGTAGTTTAACCTACCAGCAGGACATCTTGGTAAATCAGCTTTCGGAATGTTGGTAACTCTTTGGAAATCATCGTGACAGGTATTGCAGAAATGAGTCGTTCCAAAACAGAAAAATACAGCAACAGAACAGCAATATCGACATTTGTATTCTAGAAAATCAGTTCCATGTTTCGGACATAGCTGAAAGAAGGAATAGAGAAGCGGGGGTGAGTGGTAAAATGGTGGTGAGTGTATAAATAGCAGAATGAGTGGTAGTAATATTGGTTTCAAATTTTAGCACAAAGCCAGCAATTTTGGGGGTGGGGTTAAGTCGATTACATCGACCCCAGTGATCAACCAGTACTTATTTCATCAACTCTGAAAGGATGAAAGCTAAGTTGACCTCGGCAGAATCTGCTCTCAAAACGTAAAGACAGACGAAATGCTGCTAAGCACTTTGCCTGGCAGATAGTAGACAGTAATAAATGTAGTGGAAGTGGTAGCGATAGTTGTGGTGGTGGTTGTTGTTGTGTCAGTGGTTGTATAAATAGTAGTGGTGGTGATAGCAATAATAACAGTGGTATACAGCTAGTGTATAACAGCATATAGTAGGGAGATCAGAAAGGTTGGCATCAGTACCTTTCTATAGATTCCCCTTTAAAAGCTGTTTGGTGGGTTGATGTTTAGCCCCACCCAGGTCAGCTCTGATAAAACAGTATGGTTTGAGATATTCAACCATGGCCATCCTGTCTTTTAATCAAACAGAGCATTCAGAACTAAGACCAGCAGGCTGTGACTTATTTTATGGCTGAGTGAAACGAAGAGGAAGAAGAACAGCATCCATGGCCCTTTTTCAGGGGTATCTGAGACTGAAGGGAGGAAGGAAGTTTTTCTTGAGGGATATTTAGTTGCTAGTGCCACGAAGTTAAGAAATTGAGCAACTGCCCATAGGCTCTATAGTTGATTGATTCAATAGCTGTTTCAGTAGAATTTAGGTATCAAAACAAAAACAAACAAACAAACATAATTATAAAAAGGACCCACCTGAGCTCTGGACACATCTGAACAGGCCCCACATACCAGTTCTGTGGGGTCGTAGTCATCAACAGCACCAGCTTGTTCATCACAGCGTGCTTCTCCACCATAGTAAGCCTGAGATATAACAAAAAGAAAAAAACCCATCAATATTTACATTATATATATCTATAATAATAAATGGCAAGTTTGTGAATTTGTTACTTTAACTCCTCCAAGACTATCCAACAGACCTTGATGAAACTTGACACCTATGGGGGGCTTATGCCCATGGAGTCACTTATGCCCTTGGAATTTTTTTAAAAATCGATTTTTAATCAGCATTGATTTTTCAAAAATCATAAAATTTCAACATTTTCCGCACTAGCCAGCATGACACCAATTTGATGGAAAATGTTTCATGGGTATAAACAGACAGCTTGTTAACGGTAATCTATTTAGCATTTGCTAATTCTTCATTTCAATGCAAATCGTTTTCATTTGCTAAAACTTATTATTTCAATTTGTTGTTTTAATTCCACAGCATTTCAGGTTTTGATTACGTAAAAGCATTCTATTTCTCAAGCAAAATTTAAGCATTTTGCGCACTAGCCATCTTGACATCAATTTGACAAAATCTGCCCCAAAGCGTAAAATTTCGCCATTTTACACACATGCACAAAAATGTCGATGACACAGGTTTGCTACCAAACTCTGCTCATTTTTTCGTCAAATTGGTCCTACCCATAAATATTGATTTTAAATTTTGAACAGTGTGGAAATTTGACAAAAAATATTTTGTGGCTATAAACAGACATCTTATTGACAGTAATCTATTACTGGATACCTCAGCTAGTATATACATATATATGTATAAAATTTATGAAACTTTTACAAGAAAAAGGAGGATAATGACTTCAAAGTTTCAACTTACTAGCCTTCATCAGACATAAACATGAGCTATTCTTCAGTTGATATTAAATTGTTGTGGTTGAAATAACATACTTAGAAATATAAGCCACACTGATCTTTGTTTCAGAGACAAGGGACAATAATGGACATGTTTCAGTCTTAGTCTTGCTTCATCAGCATTAACAATCTTTTGTCTTTTCCCTTTTTCTTTTTCACCTAGTAATCCCAATAACCTTATTGACTAGATCCTGGTGGAGATTTAACCAAGGAAACATATATAAAAGAGAAAACGTTATTGGACTTACCTTGCCACATTTATAACATACATAGTAGGCGTAGCGTTCCATAGCAAAGCTGGCTGGATCATTGAAATAACGAGCACCTGGAGTTGTAATAGCTTCAGCTTTGTGTAATCCTTCATATTCAAGCCTCATCAAGGCTTTCCGCCGTACATCTTCATAAAGTTCTCGGATTGGTGCCAGCAGATCTTTCAACACAGGATGGTTGATGGTATCCTACGGTGGTGAGGAAAAGATTCGGTTAAAAGTAAAAATTAAAACCATGAATTGGCTGATTGGTAGATTAATGTATTTGGTGGATGGTAAATATCAGTACAGGTCAGGTGAGAAATATAGGAGTGGCTCAGAAAGGAGGTGACGATAAGTGGCAGCAGAGGAAAGGTGAAATTAGTAGCAAACGCCAGTATATAGATAAGAAAATAGGAAGATGATGCATGAGGTGGGAGAGTGGAGAGGACAAGAAAGGGGGAGAGAGATGTACAGTGATGGAGAAGAATGTCAGAGGTTTGTAGGGGTGGCTATAGTGGGTAGCAAATATGAGAGGATGTAGACTGATAGCAAATGATATGAGATGCAAAAAAATTTTTTTTTCTATGTTTGCTGGGATAGGATCGTGTATTTGTCATTGTTGTTTAGCCCCAGGACATCTCGGCCTAACAGAACTTAAGGAATGGAGTATTTCTTATTTAAACAGTAAGAAGAAATTACGGAGATGTACTTGCATAGCAAGTGACCTGATCTGAGATTGTGTGCTGGAACGAAAACAATTGCAGTGTGGAAAGTGTTTATAAGCCATTTAAGAAACACACAAAAACCGTTAGATTCACTTCAACATTTAAATTTAATTTGTCAAAATATTTTCGACGCTTTGAGACCGCAACCTGTTCACTGAACAAAATTCTGTGCTGCATCTCAAATATTTTGACAAATTAAATTTACATGTTGAAGTGAATCTAACGGGTTTGGCATTTTAATTTAAATGGCTTATAAACACCTTCCACACTGCAGTAAGAAGAAAATTATACAGAAAGTAAAAATAACCCCTACTTAACCAGAGAATGAAATTACGTTTTTTCCAATGACACAGTTATTGCACTGATCCATGTCTGTCGGACTGAGTTACTTACTTTGCAAATAGGACACAGTGAGAATCCAAATGTGATTCGTGGTCCAACCCACTTTCGGATGAGGACGTTCTTCGTACAGTGCAAGTGGAATACATGAGCACATTTTAACTGTAATGATAAGAGAATGTAGGAATAAGAGATTAACCGCAACAACTGAAAACATTAAGACAGAAAGAAAACAATATATCATAATCATTTAGTGTCTGCTTTCCATGCTAACATGGGTTAGACGGTTTGACTAGAACTGATAAGCCAGAGAGCTGCACCAAGTTCCAGTCTGATATGGCATGGTCTCTGGCTGGATGCCCTTCCTAACACCAACCACTCCAAGAGTGTAATGGTTACTTTTTACGTGCCATTTATGTGACTGGCATCAGCCACAACTATGATTTCATTTGGCTTGATGAGTCTTCTCAAGTACAGCATATCGCCAAAGGTCTCAGTCACTTGTCATCGCCTCCATGTCATTAATCAGTTGCTAGAAGCAATTACTAGTTTTCATGATCAATAAATAACCATCAATAGGTGAACAGTTTCAAACATTACTGATTGGATTTTATTCATGACACCAGTACAATAATAGTTTGTTTACCCATTGCAAACAAACCTATACACAAAGTACAGTGGGATTGCAAGGAGTCTAAAAGAATTATATATGTAATTGATGTAAGGCAATATTTATGTGTATAAAGAATAATCAAACATTCTAAGTGGAAGAAGCCCCCTGAAGATGACATAGGAAGAAGGTAGAAAGGCAGATATATATGTCTGTATATGTATATCATCACCATGAAACCCCTGTGTATATCATCATCATCGTTTAACATCCGCTTTCCGTGCGGGTATGGGCTGGATGGTTTGACTGAGGACGGGCATGCCAGTAGGCTTCACAAGGCTCCAATCTGATCTGGCAAGGTTTCTACAGCTGGATGCCCTTCCAAATGCCAACCACTCAGAGTGTAGTGGTTGCTTTTTACATGCCATGGGCATGGGAGCCAGTCAGTGGGTACTGGCATCAACCATGTTTGGATAGTGCTTTTTACATCCCACCACCACAGGGAGCCAGTCAGGCGGCACTAGCATCAACCCACACTCAAATGGTACTTCTTACATACTACCAGCACAGGTGCCAGTCAGGTGGCACTGGCCATAACTGCAATGTATATATTTGTTCAGACAGTGTTTGGCTATCAGAGACATAAAATCCAATTTGAACTTTCAGCTTTATAAATATATTTTGATATTCTACTTTCTGTATTGAAAAATCTTTGCTTTTCTCCTTCTTGTCTAATACAGAAGTCTTTGCATTTAAAGTGCTTACATACACACATACAAACTGTTATATAACTATATTTGCTGTACATTACAGGCGACCATTAATGACTTTCAGCAAATAATTTTCACTAGATGCAAAACCAAAAACCATTTTAATTTACGAAGTGATTTGATTGATGCTTCTCTTATCTTAATAACCCAACAGATTAAAAATTTTGAAACAGACAAAAGTAAAAGCTTTTACTGGTTCCAATTAGCTGTTAACAAGGGATATCACAGCCTTGCTTTTTTTTTTTTTTTTTTAACTTTAAACTCTAGAATGAGCCAAATGCAGTTTAAAAAGAGAGAGCCATTGTTTACAGAGAGAAGGAAAGACAACAACAAGAAACATTACAGAGAGAGAGATTTGTAGTTCACTTACCTGCAAAGCTGGAGCAGCAGAAAGGGCCTCAGTAAAACAAATCATACACATATCGTCAGCATCTTGTTTGAGCATCTGTTGGTTGGGGGCAGGGCACCGGTTTAAGCAAGGCAGGCAGCTCTCTTCATTCTTTATCCCTCCACAGGTGTGACCACAGGGAAGGGTCTTTGTACAGGCATTGCGACCATGTTCCTACGACAGCAAAATAACACAACCTCTCATTTACATTAACAGATAATCTGGCAGAATCGGTGGAGTATCAAAGAAAAGGCTTAATAGCATATCTTCTGATTCTGTAGGTTCAGAATTCAAATTCTGCTGAGGTTGAGTTTGGTTTCCATCCTTTTAGGGTCAATACAATCGATTGACCCTCCCACCAAAATTGCTGAGCTTGTGCCAAAATTGGAATTATTAACAGATGACCAAAATAGGTTCAGCAAATAGCATATTTAACTGAAGATCTAATATTCCTTCACCCAATTCTGGGTTTCTGCATACTCCTGAAGTCCTTTTCAAGAGCAACGGATTGGAAGAATCATTAGAACATCAAACAAAGTGCCCTATAGTATTCAGTTATATTACACCGTACATTTTGTCTCAAATTCCATTAAGGTCAACTTCTTTCAGGGTTGATAAAACAAAGTACGTATCAAACACTAGGGCAGATCATACTGATTAAACCCTTGCTCAGAAAAATTACTGGCCCTGTGAAACAATTATTAAGCAGTGTTACAACCATTTAGACAACTCAAATTACCATAATCCATTATCGTTATCATTATAATACATGACAGAAACATCATGAATGTCACAACTATTTCAATCAGTAACATGCAAGCCTTTTAGGTAATTATTTTGGGTACTTTTAGTAGTTTAATTAGAAGGGCAGCATTCTGGAACTGATGGATAGTAAGAAAGTTGGCATCTAAAGCTAGAAACCTGGTCTTAATACTTACAACAAACTAGACCCTGCTAAAGGCACCTCAGGGTCAGGTTATAGTGTTGAACTGGGTAATAGATTAAGACCGCCACCCAGGAACCTCATGGTGACAATAACTCATGATGTGTGAACACCTCTGATGAGGAGAGGTGTTAGAAATTCAGCAAAATAATACAAACTCCATCAAAAGGATGGCTGAAACTAGTATAAGGTCAATGACTCTCTAGCAATAATGTGCAGGGACTGGCAGGCAGGCATGTCTGCTTACATACGTACATAGATACATAGCTACACACAAATACATGTGCACCTGCTGTCATTTAAATATACACACATACAAAAATAGAAATATCAAAAGAGAAAGAACTAATGAATAGAGAGAGATTCCAGAGAAAACTGTAATCACCTGGCATTCAGCATCTGAACAGACGTTACCGATGGCAAGGAGGCCGTTATTACTGGATGTTCCACAGAAACGACAAGTTCCAGAACCTGCAGGAGTGGCACCAACTTTTCCTGAAAAAAAAAAAAGCGGAGTGGATAGAGTGAAAACTGGTATGTGGTGTGTCTATAAGAAAAATGGTAACTGACAGCTGTCTTTACACAAGCAAGGGAAAGGAGGCTCTTCTACTTGCTCACCCAACCAGCTAGTTAAAACAGCCAAATATCTTTCCAGTCAGAATCTACCATCTCATAACAGGACACACTGGATAAGGTTGTTTGAATGACATAGAATCTCCACAGTAGGGTGGAGTGAAAATAAAAAATTGCGGAAACTGAAAATGCCTCAGGGCTAAAATGTTGCTGTATTTGATTACTAGAAAAATGCTAAATTTTTGATGAGATCAATCAAGGGCATTTACTCCCTCATAACGATAAATGTTTCACATATGTGTGAATAAACGAGAGAGAGAGATTTCTAAAAGATATCTACCTTCTCGGAATTCAACCATGGCTTTCAAAGATTTGGAATCAGCCAACAGCATCAGCCAAAACAGCTTCATTCTGCCACATCCTTCATGCAGGTCAACCTTGATAGCCTCCTCTTCCTCTTTGAACACCTGTACATAATGGACAAAAAACAAAAAAAGATGCCAATCTTCAGTCTCGATACATTGTAAGTAATAAAGATGGATGGGGTGAGAGAATCGGCTGCGATATCCCTAACTTCTTCTCCTGATAGTTGCATAAAAGTTATCACCATCATAAGTAGAACTGTGTTAACAATCATCATCAAACTTCTGTCACTACAACCACTATCACGTTTATCACAAATATATCACCATTATGATGAGATAGTCATAACTGGAATATTTTAGAATCAGAAGTTTGCCAGATCAGGTCTGACTCCAGGTAAAAAAAAAACATATACAGCCTCCATGCATTTACACAGTTTGCTAGAAATAGTAGCCTAATCTTACTTAAATCACACCCCAGCAGTTTAAGATACACTGAACATTGTTAACATACATATACAAAATGACAGGGTAGCTACAACAGGAATGTCTTTCATCATAGGTCCAGTCAAACAGATTTAACCTTTCATCATGTGTCTGGTGAAACATGTCTTTCTGACCTCCTCTCAGTAAACTTGTGCCCAAACCCCAGGTCCAAAGTTAATCCTTATGCTTAGTCCTTTCTTTTCAGAATGCCAGTCCTTTGGAAATTCCTACCTGCCCACATCTTTACTTGCAAGTTTCCAGAAAAACATTAAGAACATCGGTCGCAACAGTCTATGAAGGCCTGTGGAAACTTTCAGCATTGCTTTTTCCTCCAGACCCACCAAGTTAAAAAAAATAAATAAATAAATAAAAAAGAAAAAATACAGTTGGTGATTCCAGCCAACAATCAGATCAATCAATCACTCAATCAAGCAATCAGTTCTTTCCAATTCTGCCACAAGGCCAGCAATTATAAGGGGAGTGGGTTAAGATAATTAAATCGTCCCCAGTGGTCAACTGGTACTTTATTTTATTGACCCCTAAAGGATGAAAGGTAAAGTAAATTTGGCAGAATTTGAACTTAGAACATAAAGACAGATGAAATTACTGTTCAGCATTTTGCCTGGCATGCTAATGAGTTTGCCAAGCTCATTGCCTTTCGACCAATCAATGAAAGGAGGTTTACCTGTCTCTGGTGAGCCCTCGTTCTTCGGTGGAGATGGAGAAAACGGTTACAATCGGCGCACAAGTTTCCACACATATTACAAAGTATGATGGCAGGGGTTTCCCCATCATCATGGTTATCACAGGTAGGCTGAAACAGACAGAAAGTAGACATAATATATAGAAACAGATATTTACACGTCATCATTTTGACGCCTACTTTTCTGCGCTTGCATGGGTCAGGCGGAATCTGTTGAGGCAACTTTTTTACAAGATGCCCTTCATGCAGTCATGTGTGTGTATGTGCATAGGTATGTGTGTGTGTAGTCGTGGCCAAAAGTTTAGAACATTTAAAAAAAATTAAAACTGTTATACCCAAATATAATTCTATTCAAATATATGCAACGTAGAGATATACTTACCTAATAATTGATCCAATGATTCAATTCTAGTTCTCAGACCTATGTTCCAAACTTTTGGCCATGACAGCAAGTATGTATGTACAGAAAAATACAAATACACACACACACACACACACACACTATCCTCTTTCTTCCATTTCTTTCATGTTGGCATCATCTGCTACATTTGCTCCATTATGCTATCTCACTTCTTGCAGACCTTTATCTCTTTGGTCAAGCTGAGCATCCCAAGATCAACTTTCGCTGCTTCTTCCAGTTAGTTCATCAGACTCTTTCTCGCTCAACTGTAATCCTTCAGGCAACATCACACATCCGTACCAATGCAGTCTTCTCTCTTGTACTACAGCTGATTTCTCTGATGCCTTCCTTCCTTCCTCTCTCCTCTCAGTTCCTTTCCTGTTGTGCATGTATGTTGAAATTATACATCTAACACAGCAAAAACACATACACATATACATGCACACACATGTACGAAAGTGTATGCATATATACTTATATAAACATTTCCCTTTCAAATACTCCCTTAGCTAAGTCGGGTGAGCTCTTTCCTATTCTTGTCTTTTTCTTCTGTTGCAAGTTACTAAGCGGCTTCACTAGTGGTGGTGGCGCACTGAAAAGTGGTTGGCATTAGGAAGAGCATCCAGCTGTAGAAATTATGCCAAAGCTGACATTGGAACTCAGTGCAGCCATGCAGCTCGCTGGATCCTGTCAAATTGTCCAGCCCATACCAGCAGGGAAAACGGACATTCAACAATAATGCTGCTGATGACATATGCATACATACAAAAGAAATGAAACAAAAAGCAAAGAAAACAAAATGAGCCACATATACTTACACGGGGTGGGCCACGTTGATTATCAGGACTGCTGCGCCATTCTCCAGATGACAAACGTTCAACATGGTCTTGGTCAAGGACACACAGAGATGCTAAGGCTAACCATAGCTGTGGAGAGAAAGAGAAGAGAAACTTGCTTAAGCTATCAGGAAATAACGAGGGATAGCTTTGATGTTGATGTCTTATGATTTTCAGAGATTTATCACTCATTTCCATTAAAGGTTTGACATTTATAAATAACTAAGTGGCAAACTGCTTACCACCAGCTGTCATTGGCTTGATCACAGAACTTGTACAAAGCCTGTTGCGTGTGAAACTTGTATATAGGTGCAAGTCATGCACAAATAAAAATGGTAATTCTTGAAGTTAATTACACTGTGGACTCATACTTGATTGCTTGAATAACATTTTGACGCATTACATAATAAACAGAATCTTTATATAATGTTATAAAACTGATAGAGAGAGATAAATAAGAAGATGGAAATACAGAATATGAAAATATGGCTACTTACTGTAGGAGTTTTCATACAGGCCTGTGGAAGCCGCAATGACTCATCAAGTTTTGTCAAAGATAACAAGGCCTCGGCTATAGCTGCTTTGCTGACCATTGCCCATGCCTCCGACAAATGACCCTGGCAAATATAGCAATACACAACCGCACATATAAATACATGTGTAGAAGAGTGTGTGTGTGTGTGCATGTATCATACACACACACATGAATTTAAAAACAGGAGGAGGAGTGAGCTATTCTGTACAAATTCTTTTCCTTTTTTACTTGTTTCAGTCACTGTCTTTGGCCATGCTGGAGCACCACATCAAAGGATTCAGTCAATCAAATCAAAACCAGTATTTATTCAGAGGTTTGGTACTTATTCTATTGGTCACTCTTTGTTGTTCTACTAAGATGCAAGGATGTAAACAAACCAGCACCAGTTATCAAGCAACAGGGCCACTAAATTTTCTTTTAGTACACGATACAGTGAACCAGTGAGAGAGCCTCTAAAGTGTCACTCAGCCTGCTAGAAATAGCAGCTAAATCTCTATCAAACACTCTTCTGTCTTAAAGGAGGGACAAGGTACACATTAGATAATATAGTCCCAGACCTTAGATACATTGTGTCAAGAAAAAAAAGTTATGGGAAAGTCATGGCTGGAATGTCTTACATCAGGAAAGGTTTGCTCAATTAGGGATGATTTGAGGCTAACCAACAATAACATGATAAAGTATTGTCAACAACACAAAGAGCAGGTTACCTTGGCCATGTCTTGTAGCAGAGCAATAATGTTACCAGCTTGGCACATTGTCATGTGACCTCTCAGCCACCATCTTGGACCTGTGGCTCTGGAAAAGAAAATATATTAAGTATATATATATATATATATATATATATATATATATATATATAAGATAGAAAGTTTACATGTTAATTTAGTAAAACTCCAGTGAACTGCAACATAATTAACTCAATCTGAATTTAATAATAAAAGAACTATAATTAAACTAGATTTATTATTATTAACATAATTATTAAGTTGCTTGCCCTTAATCACCACTACCCATATAACTTTGACAAAACCCAAACTACAACATATGCTCTCACCACTAATCCTTCAACAACCACCTTTATACTACACAAAATGCACAGTCACTAATGTCCCACAATACACACCACTACCAAACTCTTAGAGTAGACACCACCACACTCCAATAACACATACCACCACCCATAAAACACGGCAAGCATCGCCAATACACAATGTACAGCATTACTACACTAACACAACACACCACTGTCATACTACCACCACGCCAGATCAGATCCCAACAATGCTCCTCTAACATACATTCCACCACCACCACCACAACTACCACACAGCCAGCACAGTAACACACATCACTACTACCACACAGCCATTACAGTAACACACATCACTATCACCACCACTACGCTCCCAACACAATATACACTCCACCACCACCACCACAACCTACCTGCTAGATGTGTGCTCAGCCAGACACTCTGCTAAGGTAACGGTGGTGATGCCTTTCTGGAACTGGTTACTTTTGACTTTGGTCTGGACAGCCAGTGCTTTACTGATGCAGGCCAAAAATACATCCAGGATGCAAGGCTTCTCAGAATCAAACTCTTCTTCGACAGACGGCTTGTTCGTCGAATGCATAATGTTGAAGTCTGTGGGTGGTAGATTCGGCACGAGAAGTAAGTCGGCCAAAGCTTGGGGATGGACATCGGGAAGTACTCTTCTGATGACTGATGTCACCTGAAAAAACAAATTGAAGAACAGGTGGTGAATATCTGCACCTGCACGCATCAACAATTATCATTATCATAAACCAAGGCGGCGAGCTGGCAGAACCATTAGGCAGCGAGCTCATAGAACCATTAGGCAGCAAGCTGACAGAACCATTAACACGCTGGATGAAATGCTAAGTGGTATTTTATCCATCACTGCGTTCTGAGTTCAAATTCCATCAAGATCGATTTTGCTTTTCATCCTTTCGGGGTCGATAAATTAAGCACCAGTGAAACACTGGAATCAATATAATCAACTAGTCCCCTTCCAAAATTTCAGGCCTTGTACCTACAGTAGAAAGGATTATTATAAACCCCTAACTAACCCATTTGTTGCTTTTGGAGCAATAAAATAAATCATTATTATTATTAATATGGAAGATGATGCTGAGTTGGCAAAATCCTTAGCATATTGGGCAAAACACTTAGCAAAATGCTTATTTCTTCCAGCTCTTTACATTCTGATTTCAAATTCTGCACAGGTCAACTTTGCCATTCATCTTTTCAGGGTCAATAAAATAAACTATCTGTCAAGTGTTTGGGTTAATGTAATCAACTCCTTCCTCCTAAGATTGCTAGCCTTGTACCAAAATTTGAAACCGTTGTTGTTATTGTTTTTAAGTTATGGCGGCAAACTGGCAGAATTGTTAGATGAAATGCCTAGCAGTATTTTGCTCATCACTACGTTCTAGGTTCAAATTCCACCAAGGTCAACTTTGCCTTTCATCTTTTCAGAGTTGATAAATTAAACACCAGTGAAACAGTGGAGTCGAAGCAATCAACTAGTCTCCTCCCACAAAAATTCAAGGCCTTGTGTCTTCAGTAGAAAGGATTATAATTATTATTGTAATTATTATTATTATTATTAAGGCACTGAGCTGACAGAATTGTTAGCACACTGGGCAAAATGCTTAGCAGCATTTCGTCCATCTTTATATTCTGAATTTAAATTTTGTCGAGGTCGAGTTTACCTTTCATCGTTTTGGGGTTGATAAATTAAGTACCAGTCAAGTGATATAATCGACTAGACCCCTCCCCAAAAATGACAACAGCAAATTAATGTAAATGAGCCAAAGCTGGAGTATCTCCATAACCACTAGACTAGCTAAAAACAATAACCAATGCAGTCGTAGAGTCCTCACTAAACAGATGGTATGGCCATGTTTAGATTAACTTTAACCACAAGTCTACTTCAATCAGATTTTAATTTGTGGTTAAACAGCAACAATAAAAAATACATTTATACAATTTAATGAAATAAAACAAGAAATAAATATTGGCTTGTCATATAAATTCATTTCTTTTCCATTCATTTTAAACATTTCCAAAGTTATTTGAATTAATATGAAAATTATTTTTTATTATAGTGCTTTACGGGTTTTTTATAGCTCCATTCTTCTTTTACAAGTTTTGTTTATCATTTTTGAAATTTGAATAAGCTTTACCACTTTCCAGACGTATATAAATGGAGTGCCAAGTAGAAAAAAAAAAAAACAAATCTATCTGACAACTCATATAAAAGAGAAAAAAGCTATTTAGTTAATCAGAAGAAATAGAAAAAAAAATTAAGGAAAAAAGAAAAAGAAAGACAAAATGGAAAAGAATGTCAGTTCAAAAGATCTTACTTGTCTTTGAACACGCGGAGATGCTGTATGGAGGAGGCTGAATAAGTCTTGAAGTAGTCCTGTTTGTTGAGCCAAATAATTCCTGCCAACTGAGGATCCACTCAATGCTAGAACCATGGAGAGCAGTTCAAAGCAGTAAACATCAGATGAAGACCTATAGACACACAGACAGACAGACAAAATAAGTAACCATAACTGATTACAAAGTTCTGATTCTTTTTCAATCCCTATGCTGTATCCACACACAAAAGCATTTAATTCTGATTATTTTAATAATAAATGTAATTCTTTTTTTTACCATTTTACGTCAATTTATCCATTCTAGCATTGATCAGATGGTTCATAGGTTAAGACAATTGCTTTAACACCTGGATGGTCATTATCCCTTCCTATCACAAACAATCCAACTATAGGTGAGATGGTAATCCTTCCAACCACAAACCACCTTGACCATAGGTGAAATGGTGACCCTTCTTATCATATATATATAAACAGACAAAAAGGCAGGCATGTATATGTATATATATATATAGAGAGAGAGAGAGAGAGGGAGGGAAAGAAAGAGAGAGCGAAATTGCACAGGAAGATGACAAAGCAACACACCAAAAATCACACACTTGTCACAAATCAACACAATTTCACACCATTATCAATAAGATTGTTCATTTAGGTGGTGTCAACGGCAAACGCTACTGGGGATAAGTGAGTAGACTTAAAGGGCAGTGATGTAGACATAAACAAGCAATAAACAACAACAGAATAAAGACAAGACATAATAGAAAAATTACACAGGTAGTGGGTGTATAATATTTATATGTATATATATAAAATTTATTAATAAGGGTAGAAATTGATATTAATCAATTAAAACCAGTGGTCTAGCATATTAAAAAAAATCCGAAGATTTATAAATCAACAGACTACGCTGATGATCCAGCAGATATTTACTTATGTAAATTTTAACGGGTGAAACCATGGTACGTAGGTTAATCGTTTTTTTATTTAGTAATTTTTCATTTGACTTGCCCTTTTATAGTCTGTTGTGTCGCTAAACTTTTACTGAGAACATATTTTTCGTGGTTAGATGATTCGGCATCTATTTCTAGCATATAGGAGTCCACTTTTGCCGGTCATTCCTCTTATTTTTGTATATGTATATATATATATATATATATATATATATATATATATATATATATATATATATATCGTGGTTGTCTACTCCTTATCCAGAGTCTGAGCACCTTTTGTAGAAAAGGAAAGTAGAGATATAGAAAAAAATGTATGTATATACAAGCACACATATGTGTGTGTATGCATAAAATATTATAGTCAACACTAAGTTTCTGCAAGGAATCATTCTAGAAATATTACCAATGAAGATTTTGAATGATAAACTGTGAGATTGATCGATTGATCTACTGATCAGTCAATTCCAACTAAACATCGAACTCACCTGCTTCCATCTATAGATGTAGATGATCGATTTAACAAACTGGCTTCCCACTCATCTCTCACACGTCGGGTCTCTTTCTTGATAGCCTGTACTATATGGGAGCATACCTGGAAAACAAGACAGACAGAGGTTAGATTTCTATGTTTATATCAAATCATATGTAGGTTTATCGATAAAGGGAGCAGGATAGGAAATCAACAAGAATACTTCACTTTCAGTCACTTGTACTGTTCTATGTAGGGCCCTGACTAGCCATTCTTGATAGACAACTGATACATGGTATTTGTAGTGGTGTAATAGCTATAGATATTAGAAGACATTCAGTGCCTCCCTATATATACATATATATATATATATATATATATATATATATATATATATATATATATATATATATATATATATATATATATATATATATGATCGTTGCCAGTGCCCCGGGACTGGCTCTTGTGTGGGTGGCACGTAAAATACACCATTTTGAGCATGGCCGTTGTCAGTACCGGCTGACTGGCCTTTGTGCTGGTGGCACGTAAAAGCACCCACTACACTCTCGGAGTGGTTGGCGTTAGGAAGGGCATCCAGCTGTAGAAACTCTGCCAAATCAGATTGGAGCCTGGTGTAGCCATCTGGTTTCACCAGTCCTCAGTCAAATCGTCCAACCCATGGTAGCCTGTAAAGCGGATGTTAAATGATGATGACGATAATATATATGTATGTGCATGTGTGTGTGTGTGTGTATATATATATATATATATATATATATGTGCATGTATGTACAAGAAGGTGCTGAAAAGTTCCTGGCTTTGGCTAAATGAAAATACAAGAGGATCACTTAATTATGATTTTATTCAACATATTCCCCTCGCAGATTCACACATTTATTGCAATGGTCCTTCAGGCTTTTTAAGCCCTATAAAAGAACTTGCAAGGTTGGGCCTCCAACCAGGCCTTTTGCAACAATCTCAAAGCCAGGAACTTTTCAGCACCCTCTCAAATGCATGTATATATTAATGACCAGAATCTAACATTTTTTATATATATATATATATATATATATATATATATATATATATATATCGTTTTGGGACTTGGTTTGCAAGATTCTTTATGTGAGTTCGTGTGTTGAAGCATATTTTGTTGTATCTGGGGAGAGTTATTATCTTTTAGTGCCTTATAATTTAACACACCCACTGGTAAAATTTCCACTTATTTCTTTTTTTATTCTTCGAAAATTTTCGTTGCATCTTGCAACCTTTCCAATAGTTTTGAGAGTCAAGACACAATGAAAATTTTAGAAAAATAAAAAAAAAAATAAGTGGAAATTTTACTGGTGAGTGTGCTAAATTATAAGGCACTAAATGAGAATGACTCTCCCCAGACACAACAGTGTATATATATATATATATATATATATATATATAAGCACCCACTACACTCTCGGAGTGGTTGGCGTTAGGAAGGGCATCCAGCTGTAGAAACTCTGCCAGATCAGATTGGAGCCTGGTGCAGCCTTCTGGCTTGCCAGTCCTCAGTCAAATTGTCCAACCCATGCTAGCATGGAAAGCAGACGTTAAACGATGATGATGATGATATATATATACACACACACACACACATAAATGTATAGGGTCAGGTTGGCACCATGGGCAAGTGTCTATTGTAGCTCCAGGCCGACCAACACCTTGTGAGTGGATTTGATAGACGGAATCTGAAGCCCATCGTGTGTGTGAGAGTGCATGGTCTCCTTGCCTTGACATCAAGTGGTAGTTGTAAACAAGTGTTACCATCATGCAAGTGCTGCCTTTCATTTTCAATCTTCCAAGAAAACATGTCAGGTCAGGGAGAAATATTACCTTACTTGGAAACAATCGAGGATTAGCAACAAGCAGGATATCTGGTTGTAGAAAATCCATTTCAATAAATTCTGTCCAACCCATGCAAGCATGGAAAAGTGGGTGTTAAAATGATGATGATAACTGGGGAGGTGGGGATATATATGTATGTGTGTGTGTGTATAACAAGAAAGATAAGTTCAGTGTGTGTCACTCACTTGTTTTTGTAGATGGGACAACTTGCTACCTCGGCTAAACAAGATCCCTAACATGTGTTCTTTGAGATCATTGTCACGTGCTGTACCAGACTCTCCTCCATCAACCTCGCTAACTTTCTTCTCCTCAACTTTGTCTTCAGTGCAATCATCTGTGATCAAACGACCAAAAACCTGGAGAATAAAATTTCAAAAAGATATAAGCAGGAGTACACAATATGCAGGTGTACACAAGAATAACTTAGACCAATGAGTGAAACAACTAAAACATAAAAATAGGTTTTAAGGGAGATTTGGAAGCTATTTCCAGCTGGTTAATAATTATGAAGCAGGTCCCTCACTCTATCAGTTAATATTCTGAGGCAGTGACAGGTGAAGGCCTGGGAGCTTGTTTAGTGATAGCTCATTTAATTATCTTGTAAGTCAATAATTAATTAATCAATTAATTACCTGTGATGTTAATAAACGAAAGACTTTTAGGGTTTCTGCTTCACAATTATCCTGCTGCATTTTCAAGGGATTCTTCATGTTGTTTATGCGACAGTCACAGCCCTCAATCTCACCCAACACCTTGATTTGTCGCAGACGAAGGCTATTGTCGGGCCCCTTCATCTCCAACTTCATGTAACGGCACTTCTGATCAGGTAAATAACAGTTCACCCAACCAACATGTCGGGCTTCAATTTCAACCTAAAAGTAGAAAGGAAAAGGAAACGGTTTGTTATAAGTGGGTTGATAAAATGAGTACCAGTCAAAAACTGGGGTCAATGAAAACGATTTACCCACTCCCCTGAAATTGCTGACCTTGTGCCAAACTTTGAAACCAATATTTGTCATAACATCGCAAGCACTATCTGAATGTGGTTTATGCCAGGTCTGCCTGACTGGCTCCTGTGCTGGTGACACATAAAAGGCACCCACTACACTATTGGAGTGGTTGGCGTTAGGAAGGGCACCCAGCTGTAGAAACATTGCCAGATCAGATTCGAACTTGGCTTTCCAGACCTAAGTGAAACCGTCCAACACGTGCCAGCATAGAAAACGGACGTTAAACGATGATGATGATGAAACCAAAAATAAATAATAAAGAGGAAACGATATGAGTGGCATAAAAGATGTACCTTTTTCTTCTGAAAAAAAGGTGGCGAAAAAAATTACCCCAGGACCAGTATGCAAAGCTGAGCCTCCCACAAGCTAATTATTTTCCTGATGCCCACTCTTTCCTGAATATGCACTACTGAAATTGGGATGCATCTAATATACCTGAACACCTTTAATGTCATCAAATACAGTAATAAAGAATGAGCATAATTTACCTGACGTATTTTATTCATCTCCTCAGCTGAAGGACCACAGAAGAACTGGATAAATGAGACTTTATTCTGAAATGAACAAGGAGACAAATAATGAGATCCATGTAACATGGGCTATAGAAGATGAAGAAAAAAATCAGCTGACTGCAGATGTATATCACCACTGCACACAAAACATGCTTCCGAGAGTTTTTGCTTAAAACATTTACTCACAATGCATTAGTTACTCCGGAGCTACAATACAAGACATTTGTCTAAAGTGCCATGCAGAGGCACTGAACCTGAAAGCACATGGTTATGAACTGAACTTAGTCACAGCGGTGCAAGCAGCTATATCTGTGTTTGTGTGTGCATGTCTACACACACATGCGCATGTGTGACAGCATGTGTGTATTGTGTTTATTCATGTAAAAGTTGCACTCCATATTAAACAGAAGTTGATACAAAACTTCCGTAAAACAAGATTAATTAACCTTGTGTATAAGTCATACCATTGACTTTTGTTATCAAAGTACTGCTACTATAGTCATGTACAAAATGTGCGACTTAGACAAGAGTAAATACTGTGTGTATGTGCGTGTGCGCGCGAGCACACACATATATGTATGTTAGTTGTCTTTCACTTCATTTTTATTAGTTTACTTAAATTACAGAAACCCACGTGTTGCCATCTTGCTTTATGGGTGTGTGAAGCAGGGCACAGTTCAATATGTGAAGATGTGGAATAAAGTACCTTACCCAAAAATCAAGGGTTGGCATTAGAAAAGTGTCCAGGAGTCACTACCTCATGAAGTATCCATCCAACAAATGACAGAATGGAAAAAGCAGAAGTAACAATGATGATAGTAAAGATGCAATTAGTATTGCACCATCTTTCAAGATTAATCAATGTGTAGCCTCTCTGTCTAGAAGCCATCAGTACTCCAGGTTGTACATTTTTTTTTTTGCTTGTGTGCAGTTCAATACATTATTACTAGTGGTAGCCCTGTATGTTATGAAAGAGATTCATTGTAATTATAATCTTAACAGTATTGTAGGCTCCTGGGCAAATCAATGCACTGGACTCTATAGCATTCGTTTTGTGACAGCAAACCACAAGAAACATTGATCAGAATTGGGCCACTGAATCTGTGTGGACCCCAGGCAAGTGGCCAAAGAGCTCGTGTCTTAAGACAATATTGTTCTCACTACCATCAAGCACAAACTTTCTTCCTTCCAGTTGCAGAAGTTAGACCTCAAGCCACCAGATAAGTCCTCTCTCTATCAGATTCAAAATTTCAGAGCTGCAACAATTGAGGGAACAGCAAAAAGTAGGTCCAGAGAGACTGTAGAGATGCTTGGGTAGAGGTGCTCAGATGTATTCTGTGTACAAGGACTAAGATGGAGAAAAGCCCAAACCAACCTCCACATTGACAAAGAACACAAAACCCATACAGACATAGACAGACACACACACACACACATATATATATATATATCTATATATATATATATATATATATATATATACATACAACATACAATTACACTTACAGCTAAGTCTCTGGTGTTATCTATATGTGCAGCTATCAACCGTGCATGACACTGCGCTGTACACACAACGTTAATAACTTTAGACTTGTTGCGATCTTCATCTCCACTCTCCCAAAACGTTTCCGTTGAACAATCTGAAATGTAGAAAACACCAAGTTACATTTGATGATGATGATGATGATGAAGATGTCTTTGTAACAGTCAGTAGTTGGTGTGAGACTTTAGTGGCACTCGCTGCCATAGCAACTCAGAGATAAAACACTCAGTATCTGTGTGATGTAAATGATCCACAGATTAATTAATTTCTTTCAAAAGGAAATAAACGGTTACTCACCTGTTAGACTGGCAATCATACTCTGTCGACTTGAAGCCCTGATGTCAGCTGATGCAGTCAAATCTTTCCACAGACTCAGCATACTTGTTGACTGGTAACAATAAAACACAGTTAATTAATGATAGAGAATGTTAATTAAAGACAGTATCATGGACTTGTGATACATTCCTAGTAAGGCATGTGCCCAACATGGGTTGTCTGGGGGTTAAACCACTTCACTTTTCCATACTTCCCCCTAATTATCTACAATCTCTCACCATCATAATAAATATTTTGGCCACACACCAAATTACCCAGCTATCCACACACCATAAAGTATTCCTAGCAACACACATAAACTTCAAATTACTCCCATCTCACACTCAAAATCTCCACACCACCACACCTCCACATACCAAGCTACTTGCAAACACACTAAACTGTTGTTGTTGTTGTTGTTGGCACTCCATCACTTACAACGTCGAGGGTTCCAGTTGATCTGATCAATGGAACAGCCTGCTCGTGAAATTAACATGCAAGTGGCTCAGCACTCCACAGACACGTGTACCCTTAACGTAGTTCTCGGGGATATTCAGCGTGACGCAGTGTGACAAGGCTGACCCTTTGAATTACAGGCACAACAGAAACAGGAAGAAAGAGTGAGAGAAAGTTGTGGTGGAAGAGTACAGCAGGGTTCACCACCATCCCCTGCCGGAGTCTCATGGAGCTTTAGGTGTTTTCACTCAATAAACACTCACAACGCCCGGTCTGGGAATTGAAAACACGATCCTATGACCGCGAGTCCGCTGCCCTAACCACTGGGCCATTGCGCCTCCACTACACTAAACTACCACCAACACAAAACAACAGCTTCCTGCTACTGGAAATTAATAAAAGAAAAATTTTTTAAAGTTCAAACCTGAGCGTTTTCAGTGTTGTTATCTTCTGTGTCTTCGTCGTCAGACTTAACCAAAATCCTACTAATGTTACTGAAAACATGACTCTCGTGTAGAAACTGGTGGTCAGCCTGAGTGAAACGCAGACAGTAGCAGCGTACTGCCATTTGCTGGAGAGGACACAAAACATAGAAGACAGTGACAATAACAGTGGTGATAATGACGATGATGATGATGACGATGATGAGCAAAGAATACAGAAAAGTAAAATGCTATTATTGTTAGATTGGGTGAATTGTAAAAGTGTTGGGGAGGGGGGGAATATGCTGTGGCAGTCCTTCCAGTTTTTTTATGTTCCAAGTTCAAATCCTGCCAAGGCCAATTTTGCCTTTCCTTCTTTCAGGGATCAAAATCAGGACCTTGTGATTGAGGAGAGAAACTGCTTGAACATGAGGCTAAGATACATACACACAAACATCTTTCACTAGACAACCTTACCTTCTCCAAAGAATAAAACAGTGGTTCCCAAAGTGGGTGGTACTGTCCCCTGAAGGTGGTGGAAAGTTCCAAGGGGGCACTGAAATGGGGCAATAGTGAGGCAGCAATTCATGTCAAAAGGGGAACAATAGTGGGGAAGCGATACATGTAAAAAAGTGGGGCAATAATGGGGTAGCGATTCATGTAAAAACAACAAAATAATGGGTTCATTAGGTTACATCTTATTTGTAAAATACAGTTGCGCTGAATTTGCTTCAGAAAGAGGTCTATGTCAGTGATGGTTAGTTTGGGTGGGGGCACTAGGAATGTGGCCTGGGTATCAAGGGGGCAGCAGCCCAAAACAGTTTGGGAACCACTAGAATAAAAGATACACATACTCAGCACTCTGGATATTAATGAAATCGAAGGCAGATATTATCAACAGAGAGAAGGAAAGAGAGGCTGATGGATGGAGGAAAAAGCTGCCCCCCCCCCACCACTGCTGTCAATGTTGTCAGGGCAGAGTGGTACAAAGAAAATGAAAACCGGTAACGAGTAAGAAGGATGGTGATTATGATAATGGTAGATGTAGCTGTGTGGTTAAAAAGCTTGCTTTGTAACCATGCAAGTCTTCTGAGTTGAGTCCTAGAGTGAGGAACCTTAGGCAAGTGTCTTCTGCTATCATCCCAAGTCAAACAGTCCTTTGCACATGTATTTGGTACCTGGAAGGTGAAAGAAGCCCATCGCATGTGTGTGTATGGAAGTGGGTATTGCCTTGTTTAGAAAAGAGTGAGAATTGGCATCCAACCACAGAAAAATCTGCCACGTTAAATTCTATTTGAATATACAAGCATGGAAAAGTGGGCATTAAATGATGATAATAATTTAGATGATGGTAAGACCAGAATAATAGTAACAATTGTCAGAAGGGGGCACAAGAAGCTGATGGAACTATGGAGGGCTAATGGTATTTAAGCCAAGGGATCAAAGCAGAAGTTTAACTATATATATGCACGTATATATAGGCGCAGGAGTGGCTGTGTGGTAAGTAGCTTGCTTACCAGCCACATGGTTCCGGGTTCAGTCCCACTGTGTGGCACCTTGGGCAAGTGTCTTCTACTATAGCCTCGGGCCCACCAAAGCCTTGTGAGTGGATTTGGTAGACGGAAACTGAAAGAAGCCCGTTGTATATATGTATATATATATATATGTATGTGTGTTTGTCCCCCCACCATCGCTTGACAACCGATGCTGATGAGTTTACATCCACGTAACTTAGCAGTTTGGCAAAAAGAAACCGATAGAATAAGTATTAGGCTTACAAAGAATAAGTCCTGGGGTCGATTTGCTCAACTAAAGGCGGTGCTCCAGCATGGCTGCAGTCAAATGACTGAAACAAGTAAAAGAGTGTGTATGTATGTTTGTAATGTTAGTGCACAACTTACCTGGAGACTAGTGCCAAGAGGAAGATGCATCATAACATCGGCAACTGTCTGCAAAAGGGTATGGAAGGTGACAGGTAATGGGTGGACTGCTGCTCCAGCTATTGCAACATCAGCAAGAGGATGATCGCAAAGAGGAACATCCTGAGAAAAAAATAAAGAATACATTTTGTTTTTAATTATTGAACAAAAAAAAATTTACTATAAAGAAAACAAAAAGAAAAGAAATAAACTAACAAAAGATGTACAGCCTAACAAGTGATTTGATCCCAGACCATGTGTTGTAACTGAAACAAGTGAGTCGTGAAAAAACCATTTTAGCATTTCAAAAACTCAAACTGAACTACTTTGGTTAATGAACAACTACTATCATCTGTACTTGTGACATGGGCCATTGAGATATTTCAACAAGCAAAAGATCAATCTGACTAAAACCCAGACCAGAGATAATCATGCCTCATCATTGGTCAGGAAATCTGGCATGGAAAAATTACATTGGTTTGGGCAAATCACCCAACAAGGTTGATTGAAAAACACTAAAATAAAAAAAATTCTAACATTAAATAAAATCTGGTTCTGTTTAATTCCCTTTTCATTTATTTCTTGGTGTCAAAGTTTACAATGCATCACTGCAAACTGATCACCGAAACAGTTAGTTCCACTGCAACTGTTTGAAACTTAGTTTCAAATTGCACTGGTTCATTGCACAATGACAGTCAGCTAGGACACAGACAAGATTAAGGGTTTTAAGAATTAAAGGGGTTTCAGTGAAACAATGGTGCAGGGATGATTAGTAAAACAAAAGGAGGGAGCAGGAATTTGAGAGCAGGTGGGAAAGAATTAGTTAACCTCTTGGTCTTTTCGTTCTTTCTTCTCTTTCACTTGCTGCTCAGCTTCTTCCTCCTCCTCTTCCTCGTCATCATCATATGTCGGCGACAATGAAGACACAAAAAACCAGAGCAGGTCGTGGATGCAAGTTGCTTGGGTGACGGTCCTCACTAACCAGTTTAAACCCTGCAAAAGGGGGGAAGAAAACCACAAATTATTATTTATTGGAATTTATTCAATAAGAAATTCAGAAGTTTAAAAGAAATTGTCTCCGTTTCAGGGATACTGCTACAGAATTAAAAGAGTTTGAAAACACAGAGAAAAAAAAAAATTAGAGAAATAAAAGAAATAAAGGAGAAAAAGATACAAAAAGAAAACACAGGGACAAAGATAAAGAGAGATGAAAAAGGGTATGTATCACCACATAATTAAAATAATCTAATCTAATACTCTAAAATAATCTAATGTCTTTCTACAAGAATGCATAGTAGTAGTTAACTCACACTATACTACCAGCATTTCTGTCAACAATTACATTAACCATCTCTACTGAGTCCGACTTTTAATGGAAAAAAGTAAAACTATTAATTAACTTACACTACAGAACCAACTCTTTCTGCTATCATCTTCCTCTGAAAGAGTACTACAGTACTCAGAAGAACAGCTTATTTGTTTATTTGTCATTCAAACTGAATATCACACAGATAGAAGGAGAGAGAGCAAAAGAGAGGAGACAGAGAAACGGAAAGGAAGCAGATAGATAGAAAGATAGAGACTCCTGTAGATCTTACCTGCATTGCAAACACTCTACAGATAGCTTTCCTCAATGCATGTCTCATGGCAATCTGCAGATTATCCAAGTCATGACGCTGAACTACAAACGCCATCACAGGACGGTTTAAGGTTTTCTCATTGTGGCCGTTGTCCCGAGAATTCTTTGATTTGTCAACAAGGCTGATCAACCGACTCATTGCTGCTGAAGGGTTTTTCAATAATGACATTCCACCGTCTGAAATAACAAAAATATTGACAACAATAATGGTGGTGTCGATACTTAAAATTTACAACTTGCGACCATATGAAGAGTGTAACAGAATTGTTTTGGGGTGGTGCTTAGCACTACATTGATAGGGCGGAGTGTTGTTGTTCAACCTCATGTCAGCCCTGATCAGACAGGCAGATACACAATCAAAGAGTGTTTTAGATGTGGTGTCTCATTGCTTTACATTGATTCCTTACTAAGAATACACACATACACACACACATATATAAATATATATAATTGTAAGATTCAAGGATCAAGGTGTTGGAAGTTTACAAGCATTGAGCAGTTTGTGGTACGCATAAAAAACAATGCTCAGGAACAATAATAATTTATTGACATCGTAAGCTGTAGGCCTTTGTCATATCAAACTTCGATAAGCTGGAAAAATTTATGTATAGCTCATGGTTAGCAACTAGCTAGGAAACTAGCTATGTAGCGTAGATTGTTCTACTCTCTCAGCTTGGATATATATATATATATAATGAATAAAAAGATTTAAATGGTACAACAATGCACTAAAATACAAAAAATGGACTATATACCTGTTGTAATTTAGTTATCTATAGTCCGATGATATTTCGGAATACAATTCCATCTTCAGATATTCTTATAACTAAATTACAACAGGTATATATAACTAAATTACAACAGGTATATATAACTAAATTACAACAGGTATATATAACTAAATTACAACAGGTATATATAACTAAATTACAACAGGTATATATAACTAAATTACAACAGGTATATATAACTAAATTACAACAGGTATATATAACTAAATTACAACAGGTATATAGTCCATTTTTTGTATTATAGTGCATTGTTGTACCATTCAAAACTTTTTATTCTTTACAAACAATACACAATGCTTCAAGCGAACTACAATACTCTCATATATATATATATATATATATATATATATATATATATATATATATATATATATATATATGTGCCAACCAACAAATACACACACAAACACACACAAATATATGAGAGGGAGAGTAAGAAATAGACAGATCAACGTGTATGGACACTCACCTGAGACACCACCACTATTGTTTCTCCGTCTCATCACGACTCGGTTGAAGTGTTTGTCCCCTTGGTCAAGTAGACAACTGTCCACCTCAGAGATACTGCGTTGAAACAGCGTCGTCTTCTGGTCTTGTTCAGCCTCAGGACTGGTGCCGGCACTCTTTGGTAATGGTTTGCTTTCATGTGTGTGCCTCAGTGGGTCCTGTCATAGAGAGGGGCAGAGGAAAGAGCAGGTAAGAAAATCATAAGGGTTACCATTATAATTATTATGGAGAGAGAGAGAGAGAGAGAGAGAGAAAGAGAGAGAGAGAGAGAGAGATCACCATACTTAAAATGACTACATATGGCTGTAGGTTGCTGGCAAGGATAGGAGACATTTTGGCACAGGCATTTTGACGCAGCCGTTTTGGCACCAACTATTTGGAACCACTGATTCAATGCTGAATTATTTGACATCAGATGATTTAATGCTTCTCTTCCCAACCTGTCTTTCTGTCTGTCTCTCTCTCTCTCTCACTCCCCTCCCTTCTGTTTATATGTGTAAGCATATTTCTCTTTACGTATCTGAAGAGTGAGAATGTGTTTCTATCAATCACATTCAATTAATATATTATAGCGTCTTTCTTTCACACTTTCTATCTATATGTGCATACTTCTGTAACCAAGTATTTGTGTGTATGTGTGAATGTGCACATCTCCAGTGCCAAAAAGTACTGTTATCGAAAGAGGCTGAATGTCCAGTGAGCCATGCCAAATTGATAGTGCACCCAATTGTTTTATTCCAATAGCTGAAGAAGCAATCAAAGAAAAACGGCCAGAATTGGCAAATCATAAAGGAATGATGTTCCACCTTAACAATGCTAGACCACACATGTCTTTGCTAACTCATGAAAAATTATTGGAGCTTGGTCAGGAAGTGATGTCACATGCACCATATGACCTTGTACCATAAGATTACCATTTATTTAAAGTTTGCAAAATTTTTTGAATAGTAAAACTTTCAACAATGATGTTGACCTGAAATCGCACTAGCTTCAGTTTTTGGCTGATAAGGACCAGAAGTTCTATGAGCACGGAATCATGAAGTTGCCAGAAAGATGGCAAAAGGTCATTGAACAAAATGGAAATATATATAATTGATTAAAGTTCATGCTTTGTATGACAAAAATTACTTTTATTTCATACTAAAAAAACAACCAAAATTACTTTCTTGCCAACTCTCTCTCTCTCTCTCTCTCTCATATACATATACACACACACAAACACACACATTATTATCATTATTTAAAACAAATTACTAAACTGGAATCAGTAAGTAGAGCCTGAATGACCTAAGTCTATGTAAGAAGTCTGCAAAACTAAGTCACATGGAGCCAAATCAAACTATTTTTTAGAATAATAATATATATAATACCTAGTAAATATGTTGAGTACCTTTTTCTTTTGTTTTGTCCATTCACTCGTGTGTGTGTGTGTGTGTGTGTATAAAGTCTGAAACTACACATACAGACAAGTATACATGCACACACAAATTTTAATATAGATATATATACACGAGCACATACAGACACACATGAACACACAGGTACAAAAACATACACACAGAAGAACAAGCACACACATGTAGACACACAAACATACAATACATTCACTAAAAGATTTGCCCTTCATTTCTCAAGGGTCATCATAGAAGCAGAGTGAATGTAAAGAACATACTAACCTGAGGGCTTGGAGGTGATATGTTTGAAGGAGGTCGAAGTTCCTGGCTGAGGGAGCCAGATCTGGCTAAAGGACTGTGACGTGGTTCAGTAGGTAACCGAGGGCGATAGCGCTGCTGTTTCTGAGCCAAACTCAATGACCCTGAACGCACGAACACTCGTTCCTCTGTGTCAAAGAATATGTCCTCGGCGAATGCAGAGTCAGAAGCCTGAGCACCTTGCTGTGTCAAATATTGGAATGGCGCCATGGGGAAAGGGTTGAGGTCAGTGCCAATGTCTTCACTGACACTCGGTAGGAACATATCCAAACGATTAAGGCTATTTGGAGTTCTTTTGTGACTGTGCGAGGGAAGACTGATTCCAGCGGCGCTTGCCAAATCCAACAGAAACATTGCATTGTTTTTAAGAATTATATGAGATTCCATAGGAATCAAGTTCGACTGCTGCTTGTTGGCGAAGATTTTTTTCTTATACTTTCGTGATTTCTCTTTGTCTTTCTGTGCTTGTCGACGTTCACGCAAGTACTTATCCCTGCACCGATCACAGATCAGGTACCAACTGCTGCCTCCGAAGCCCCCTTCTCCACAGTTACCGGCCCATCCACCACAGAAGTTGCCACCACTATTGTAGCCCTTGCCTCCAGCATATCGGCCGCAGCCAGGATGCGAGCGGCGCATATGGTAGGTGACAGGATGCGGATACATAACACCACACAGTTCGCACATTGTCTCGCGCTCAGCACCAGCTGTGCCGGCAAACAGTACACCCGCTGCTTCTCCAAACAAGTTACCCCGCACAATTGGCTTCAGGTCACGTTTTTTCTTTGTTCGTTTCTCTTTTGTTTTTTCCTTCTCCTTCTTCTCGACTTTCTTTGTCTTCATGCTTAGTGCAGGACTTGGGTAGATCATGTCCTTTGATATCACATTGAGCATTGTTGATGCCAGTTCCTCCCAGAATCCCACCAAATGATACAATGTTGCTGGAAGTTTTGCATCCTCTCGCTCATAAGTACCATTCTCAGAATGGATCAAAAGAGGGTCTTCCTGGTAATTCACACTACCCTCAGATTTGTGCCGTCCAAGGATTGGTTTCGGTTGTTTCAAAGGATCTATTTTCACAGAATCTATCTTAACCTGGTCCAACTTGCCTGAGTCGGTCTGCAGAGTGCCTAGTCGGACACTGTCCTGTCTATTGACATCAGAATCTGAATCAACACTATCCTGGTGTTCAATGAAGAACCTAACACGAGTCTCGTTCAAATTGTCTCCCTTCTTGGACGGTTCCTTTTTGATTTCTTTCGACGATTCAGCTGGCTGACGGACTTTCGTTTTCTCTGACTTTTTGTCATCAACTTGAGACATTTCTTTAGATAAATTTGGATGAAATTTCAAAAAAGATGCACAGGCCATTGCATCATGCACGATTCCTTCGTGCCACAGAAAAGCGGCGTAGACAGCACGGAGACATTCGGCAACAGACGGTGAGAGAGCTTCCTTCACCGGCTCACGGGTCCTCTCAAAGATCATGGTGGCTGAACCAGAGCGACTCCTATTGATCGGAGTGGTCTCCCTTGGTGATGGTGATGCTGCTCGTTCTCGTTTGTTTCTCAACTGTCGACCCCTGTCTTTGCGAATAGCTTTTGGAGATAACCTGTAGTAAAGGGAGTAAAAGAAAATACAATAATATCTTGTACTGTCAATAAATGAAAAATCATGAATACATATGAAAAGGAAATCAACAATAATAATAGTTATACCAACAACAAAAATACATTAGTTACAATTGCGTAACTATGATGACTAAGGCAGTGGTATTAATGATGATGGGCAAAAGAGTACAACAGGGGTCGCCACCACTTCCCCTGCCAGAGCCTTGTGGAGCTTTAGGTGTTTTCGCTCAATAAACACACACAACGCCCGGTCTGGGAATCGAAACCGCAATCCTCCGACCACAAGTCCGCTGCCCTAACCACTGGGCCATTGTGCCCCCACTCTTTTGCCCAACTTTTTTTGTACTCTTTTGCTCAACTTTCTCTCTCTCTTTCTTCCTGTTTCTTGAGTAACGCTGCAATGGACTGGCGTCCCGTCCAGCTAGGGGGTGGGAGGACACATACGCCATAGAAACTGGGAACCCAGGACCATGAGCCTGGCTAGGATTTAAAAGGGTGCATAATAATAATGATAATAATAAAAAAATTAATGATGATGATTATGATGACAATAATGATGATAATGATGTTCATGATGGTGATGATGATGATGATGGTAGTGGTGGTGGTGGTGGTGGAACTGGCAATGTTTCTGACAATGAGGTGGGGAATGTTCTTGAAAAAAACATTTTCCTTACACATACATTTTACATGAAAAGTAAATACTTTAAATAAAAGATAGAACCAGAGAGTTGGGTTTCTATTTTACAAGCCCAGGGTTCCAATACTAATACCTACCAGAACCTGGGAGAAAGTTACAATGACACACAAGAGAATTATAACAAAACATTACAGAAAATGAAATAAAAAGACAGATTTAAACCTAGCCAAGAGATATGTTTATGCTACAATTAGTATTATCTATTTCTTTATTGCCCACAGGAGACTAAACATTAGTAATGTCACACTGCCAAAATACCATGTCTTGCAACTGGCTCGTATACCCTCATCTGTCTCCAGACTTTCTCCTAATTACAACTGAAATTTGATCTACAAACTGGTATGTATGACAAAGGACATAGTAAAGATGATTGATAAAGTCATCCAAGGTCGGAATTGAACTCCACAACATAATGGTATGTAAGCAAATAGCAAATAGCATATTTGATGCTATCGGTTCTACCCCTTACTGCCACTAGCAATATACTTACTACTTAAGCCCTGTGCTCCCTATGGAGCATAGGCCATTGACAACTTTTTCCCACTGTCATCGATTCTAGGCTGTCTCTTCTCTCCTCTACTAGGTCAATGTGGTTCTGAATTGTCATCAATGCTTTTGTAATCAATTGTTCTAGAAGCTGGCATTAGCTGGTGCACTTCATAATATTCCAGATCAATCAGAAATTGAAGAAATCCAAGGAATGTTGTGTTTAGTTATGATGATGATTTACCAAACATTTTTTTGTTTCGAATTTCTTTGGGATTTTTGATAAGATGACCAGCACCAAATAAAGGAAACCCTAACCCAAAACAATATTTTACTTGTTTCAGTTATTTAAATGCGGCCATGCTAGAGCACTGATTTGAAGGGTTGGGTTTTTAGTCAACCGTATCAATCCCAATATTTATTTTCAAATGTGGATCCTATATTAGTTAGTTCTGTTTGTGACACTACTAAGTGAAGGGACATCAACAAAAAAGTCATTTTTTCCCTTCAAACACTATCAAAGAAAGACAAACTGAAACACACATGCACACACACACAGTGAACTTCTGCACAGTTTCCTACTACTAAAATCAGTCACCAAGCATTGGTCAACACAAGGTTTTATACAAGAGTGGTATTGAATACAAGACCAAGTACTTGCTTAGCAAACTTCTTAACCACACAGCCATACCTGCACCTTCAATATTTTACCATTATATCAGGGACATGCTGACAAGGCAGGCAGTGCCTACCTTGGATAAGATAGATCGATAGCAATATTTTCCTGTCATGGCAAAATACGCACCTAATCCAATAAAATCATGAAGGTTACTCTGATTACTATGTATAAAATGAAAAATATATTATTTCTTTATAGATTAGGTAGGCATAATTCACCCTTACCTTTCAATCTCAGTCTTTGAGCTACGCATATTACTTCTGTAGTACACGTGCTGCATACATTCCTACAACAACATTTTATTTACGTGCTATAAAGGCAGAAGTAAATCTGCCTACAACTCAGACAAGTGCCTGTGGTTTGCTTATTTTTTTGTGTGTTTTACTACATAAAGGCCACCAACTGCCTACCCTGAGTAATTGCTGATGGCATGTGCTTGCATTATATCTATTCTGGCCTCACTGATGGCATTTAATTTAACAGAAACCCTCTAAGATCAGAGAACCAGTTGCGCATGTGTGTGCATGTATATATATATTGTAACTGAAGCTGAGAATTTGTTGTGCATCTTTAGTTTCAAGCCAGTGAGATCTTCAAACGAAATGAGTTTTGCCTGAAGATTACAGTGGCATGAAACTCCACTTGCAAAGCAAACTCTCAGGTTTGGTTTCAATGAAACACAAAAAAAAACCCATATCCTCTTCAGCATGTATTAAGCACTCCTTTCTGATCTGTTCAACATTATGCATCATAAGTGTGTGTGTGTATGTATGTATGTGTGTATATGTATGTATGCATGTACATACACACACATACACGTATACATACGTGTTCTTGGAGACATTGGCTCATACTTTTGTTTTAACCTAACATGTTTTGAATAGACACTTTCTTTACATTTCCTTCAATGAGGAACAAAGATAATAAATAAATGAAGAAATAAAAAACCAGAAAACCCTAAAAAAAAAAAAAAGGATGCAGGAGAGAGAAAAGTTTCAAAGCAGGCCCTTCCTCACCTGATTGTATCATCTTTTGGTGAGACTGCACCAATATTGAAAGTGGGTTTGATTGCTGCCTCACATGTGCTGCCTCCAGGTGGCACCACTGGTGCTACTGCTGCTGTTGCTGCTGCTGCTGCTACTGCGACTGGTGCTGCGTTTGGAACATTTGCGACAGTAGGCCCTCCAAGTTGAGGTGAGGCAGAACCTGATGAAGGTGGGCTTGCTCCATGTCCGAGACTACTGGCCCCGGAGTTGTGTTGCTGCTGCTGTTGTTGTTGTTGTTGTTGTTGTGGTGGTGGTGTAGGACTAGGAGCAGGACTACTGCTTGGGTCTCGACTAGGACACAGAAATGTATAATTTGGTTTTAAAAAGAGGGAAGAAAACTTTACAGTACAGCAAAGTTAACAACACTCCTTTTCTTATTTTAGGAATCTGCTTGTGTATGTGTGTAGAAAAAAAAGAATGTGTGTGTGTGTGCATGTCAGAGAGTATGTATGTACATCCATGAATATGTGTATATGCATGCATATATTTGTGCATGTCTGTATGTGTATACATATATATATACACACACATACAGACATGATTATATGTGATATTTACAAACAAGCATACATACAGTTACACATATACACCACGTTCATATAAACACGTGGTGTATGAGCATATATACACACACACAGATATGCATATACGTGTATATACCAATCCATACAAATATATTTCTAGGAAAATTTTACATACATTTCATTTGTTAGAGAATATTGTGTGTTGTCTTTATACATACACACATACACTAACATGCACAAATACTAACACATACACACTATCATACACTAACACAAACATACACACATATACACACACTAAAACATTACTGAGAAAAACAAACATACACACTAACATATATATATATACACCAACCCATGTACTAACACACATACGTAAACATTAACATACACAATCTAACACACATACTATAAAACCATGTACTAACACACACCCACTGTGAACCCATGCATTGACACACACACACACACACACACACACACACAGGCATTAACACACTTTAACTAATGCACATGCGATGAACACATGCACTAACACACACACACACACACCCACCCATAGACAGACATTAACACACATCAACACACTAATACACGCATCCATCCATCCATCCATCCATCCATACATACATACATACATATATGATCGTTGTTAGCAGTAAGCAGCAAAGCAGTTTCTAGTTGAAGCAACAACGGTGCCAGCAACAGCAGTGCAGTAGCAGCAGTTGAGGAAATTGCACAATCTGAGAGATGCAAGGAGGAAGGTAGGTGGTAACAGTGGTGGGGGAGAGAAAACAAAAAAAAAAAAAAAAAAAAAAAAGTGGGAGAGAAAATAAAATAATTCTTTTTTTTTTTAAATTCAAGAGAAAGAAAAGACAAATAATATAAATAAATAAAATTAGTCAATCATGTGACAAAGTTTTTCAGGATCAGAAGTGTTCACAGGAAACAGTGAGTGCTGTTAGGTTTGGTAGAAGTGTGTGTGGGTGATAGCAGTGCTGTGATGTTCATGCATTCCTGTCAAGGCCATTTGTGAAGTGAAAGAAGCCAAAGTGAAACGTGTAATTGTTTTATGACGGGAGTTGCTCATTAATGGGTGGTCAGTGTCAACAGGTCTGAATGAAGCTGAAAGTGAAATGTGTAATTGTTTTGTGAATGGAGATGGTCATTAGTGGCTTGTCAGTGTCAACAGCTGTGATGAATTAAATGAAATAGCCCATTATTTGGTTGTGAGGATAAGAAGCTCCCTTTGAAACCATGTGGCTTCATGTTTAGCGCCACAGCATTGCACCTTGGGCGAAGTATCTTTTATTATACCAAAGCCTTGTGAATGAATCTGGTAGATGGAAATTGTGTCAAAACCCATCATGTGTGTGTACAGACACACACAAGGTGGGCCGAAAGTCATGCACCAAGATAAAAAAAAACTCATTTACAATATATGGTAGATAATGGTTAATATAAGTAATATGTTTGGTGCATGACTTTTGGACCACCCTGTATACATTAATATACACATGCGTATGAGTGTGTTTATGTTTGTACCCCCTCCAGCATTTATCAGTAGGTGTTTGTTTGCATCCCTGTAAAACATAGTGGTCCAGTAAAAGAGATCAATAGGAATAAGTGCCAGATGATGAAAATTAAGTATTTGGAACAGTTCATTGGACCAAAAACCCTATAGAGTGGTGCCCCAGCATGGTCACAGACCAATGGCTAAAACAAGAAAAAGATAAAAGATACAGGCTAATGAAGGAAGTGAAATAAAATAGCTCCCAACAGTGGATAAATTTGACCCTTTCATTATCAAGGGGGTTCATCAATGAGTGATCAATATATTAATGTTTAGAGCATGTGTAGTTGATAGCACTGACATTCCATGTAATTTCTCCAACATTCATTGCAGTTTTAAGAGTGAAAGGAAACAGCGGCAAGAGTTGATCATGTGACCACTTCAGGACTTGAGATATTCAGCAATGAGTGACCAGTACTATTAGTTTTAGTGGATGTGTAGGCGATACGATGTTGTGATGTTCATGCAGTTCCCCACAGCCCAAATACCAGTGCTCAACTGGTATTTATTTCACAGACTCCAAAAAGGACAGACAAAGCAACCTTGACAGAATTTTAACTCAGAATGTAAAATCGGAAGAAATGCTACTGAGAATTTTTACCAGTCCTTTTTTTTTTTTTTGCAGAGGGAAGGTGGTGGTCAACTTCATTAACCCCAGTACTTGACAGGTACTTTCTTTTTATTTTGTCCAAAAGGATGAAAGGCTAGGTTGACCTTGGGAAGAATTAGAACTAAGAATGTGAAGAACCAAAAGAAATGAGACTAAGCATTTTGTCCAATGCACTAATGCCAGCTCACTAGTTTAATAATAATAATAATAATAATAATAATAATAATAATAATAATAATAATCCTTTCCACAACAGGCACAAGGCCTGAAATTTGGGGGAGGGAGATAGTCAATTACATCGACCCCAGTGCTTCACTGGTACTTAATTTATCGACCCTGAAAGGATGAAAAGCAAAGTCGATTTCGGCAGAATTTGAACTCAGAATGTAGCGACAGACGAAATACTGCTAAGCATTTCGTCCAGCGTGCTAATGAATCTGCCAGCTCGCTGCCTTAAATAATAATAATAATGATAATTTTTACATAGATAGAGAACCAGAAATTTTGGGAAGAGAGAACAGTTGATTATAGCAACTACAGTACTCGTCTGGTATTTTATTTTATCATTATTTACAATGGACAGATAGGTGTCACCTTGTTTGTTGATATCACAACATTCTGGTTGATGTACTCTCCAGCCTTCATCAGGTGTTCTGGTAGAATTTCGAACCCAACCCTTTATTTGACTAATGGGGTACACTGTTCTCATTCTTTAGGTATGTTGCTGATGCTATTTTTCTGTTGATATTATTTTTCAAGTCCCAGAATGACCAGAGAAGAAAATCCAACAGATGACAGAGAGAGAATCCAACAAGATCTAGAAAAGTTGTACAAGAAAGAATTTGAGAAGGTGAAGACACACCAGATTAAGAAGCTTAGGAAGCTCAAAGGTCAGAGAATAAAGACCAAAATGGGTCACCCACCTGTGAAAGCAGTAATTAATGTAAGTAGCTGACATCTGGACAAACTATGGATGACGATGATAACATGACATCGAATACATGACAAATCATGCAGGGATGAACAGAATAGTACAGATGCAAAACAAAGCAACAACAGCATGCATGTATTGCATTATTCAATACATCCCATGCCATTGTTAAAAGTGGGTGTAAAATTCTGGTGAAGAGTAGGGAGATGGAGGTGAGGAAGAGGATTTAACTTTTGTTAATAAATAATAAGCATGTAAACTTGTTTGAGCTAAGAAAATTTTTCAAAAAATTGCAAAAAAAAAAAAAAAGGTAAATTTTTCCAATTAAATTAAATGCAAAAAGCATTAAAAACAAGAACCTATGCACAACCAATTTTATACATGTAAACATATACGTGTGTGCGCGCGCATGTGTGTGCGTGTGTGTGTGTGTATGCATACACACCCACACATCCATCCTCATATATCACAGGTATATGGTTCCAAAAAAAAAAGGGACACTGTATTAAATGAATCAGATGTAAATGAAAAAATAGAAATATGAGGAAAATGGGTTTTGTTTCAAGACACCATGTTGTACTAAGCATTGCAGATGGTCGCAGTCTAAGCAGAATCTTGGACTGATCATCACTCTGTATTGTCACAGATCAATTTGTGATAAGCATAACATGATTCACAATTAGTATATCAGGTTATCCCAGATCAGTGATGAACAAATCAGTGATAAACAAGGGGAGATGTATGTATGTATATAAAGCCTTCAACTTTTTCTATCTAAAAGGAGTTTTATAACCCAATATTTACTATTATTCATAGCTTTATTCGCTTCAAGATCCACTGTTTCCAAAAAAAGAATTATTTCACATTCTCTTGAAGTTTAAAAATATTTATGATGTCAACAACATATAGATGTTGTTGCTAAGAATAAAGTTTCTAAAACTAATAAAGAAATTTGAAGGATTGCTTTGGTCCAGTGGTGGAATTCCCATCATGGTTACAAGAGATGTGGGTTCAAGTTCCAAAGACATCCTTCAACTTTTTCTATCCAAGGGACTTTTTAAATCCAGTATTTAAACACTATCATTTATAGCTTTATCTGCTCCAAGATCAACTTTTCCAAATACTGAATGAATCAATATCTACACAATTCCATACTTTATGAAGTACTTTGCCCAAATATGTGGTCCTACTAGTTACTGAAACAGTAACTGGTAGAACAACAAATCTACTTAAATATACAAATATTAATTAAATAAGGCATTAACAGTATATATGAGAATAAATTAGTAAATTTACCAGTTTTGTATCAAGTGTCCAGTGTTGATAACTTATTTAAATAATGGACTGAGATATCTTAGTATCAATATAGGAACACTGCCATATCTGTCCTGATCTTGTGTCACTATGTTCTCTCATCTGTTAGCGAAACTTAAACCAGTCCTGAAGAGGCTTAAACATAGAAACCGAAACTAGTTGATTAACTCTTTTATCCTGATTACTGAGAGTGTTGTGCTATAATCACATGGTGGGTTTAATTTCTATGGGTCTATATCATGGATTTATACTCTTTTACTCTTTTACTTGTTTCAGTCATTTGACTGCGGCCATGCTGGAGCACCACCTTTAGTCAAGCAAATCGACCCCAGGACTTATTCTTTGGAAGCCTAGTACTTATTTTATCGGTCTCTTTTGCCGAACCGCTAAGTTATGGGGACGTAAATGCACCAGCATCGGTTGTCAAGCGATGTTGGGGGGACAAACACCCTAATATATGTTAATACACCTACGCCTAATATATGTTTATTTAGCATATATATATATATATATGAGTAAATCTATATAGGATGGTCATGGCTGGAATGTCTTTAATCATAGACTGGTGCAATGAGTGCTGACCTTGGGATGGGGCTAACCAACAACATAAAGAAGCCCATAAGAATGCATCTACAGAATTGAATAACCTGCAAGAAACAGCAGGCTAATCTCCTTCAAATCACAACCCACCATTCAAAAGATATTTTTTTTTTTTTGAAAAAGAGATACATTGGATGATGTCGTCAGAATACACTATGCCTAACGAAAACAAACAGGAAGAACACAGTTGAAATACTTTTCATCATACATAATATAAGAAAGGTTGACCTGGACCTAAACAACAACAACAAAATAGATGCTTTTATAAAACGTGTCCTTCAATCAATTTTTCTGAGCACAGTGGCCTCACCAAATTCCCTAATTCACTCTACAGACAATCACACAACTGGAGGAACCCACTATGTGATTGCTCGATTTATATTATACTTTCATTTGTTTGACCAGTACATTGCTTATAGTCAACTCTTGTTTGCTTGGACTCCTTTATTCTCTGTTTAGCATTGGTCCAGTCTGAGCCCTAATTGTCTGAATCTATTATATGCTTTTTTTAATGTATCCTTACCCTTTATTTTATTTCACATCCTACAGTTTTAAAAAGAAATGGGAGATAGATCACTAAATCACCAAGGTACAAGAACACTCTGGCTAACCTTCAATGGCCAACAATTAGCATAAGTTACTAAAGGCATGTTGAGCAGACCAGAAATCACTGACTGGAGTGACGAGCTAGGTATACAATGTACGAAAAACAACAATAAAAAAAAAAATGGGGTGATGGTCAGCATTGGAATGCTTTGACTACTGGTCTAACTGAAAATGAGGCTTAAATGATAACACCCAAACAAAACAAACATTCCAGAATTATTCACTATTTCATCTGCTTAGGTACCACACAAATGTATTGAAATACCTCTTTTATCACAATTGTAATGCTTAGGTAACAAACTTAATGCTTTACTAAAACAGCTGTAATCCTTAGTTCGTACAGTTTCAATGCTCATTTCATAGTTTTACTGCTCAGTTATAAAGTTTTAACGATCAGTTGATATAATTTTTTACTTAATAGTTTTAATGTTCAGATAATGGTTTTTACTGCTCATTCACTATAGTTTCATTGCTCAGTTATAGTTTTAATGCTCAACTAATGCAGTTGTTACTGCACAGTTGTAGTTTTATTGCTCAACTAATGCAGTTGTTACTGCTCAGTTGTAGTTTTATTGCTCAACTAATGCAGTTTTTACTGCTCATTTAATATTGTTTTATTGCACAGTCATATTTTGATGCTCAGCTAATGCAGTTTTTGCTGCTCATTTAAGATTGTTTTATTGCACAGTTATAGTTTTAATGCTCATCTAATGCAGTTTTTGCTGCTCATTTATATAGTTTTATTGCTCAGTTAACAGTTTCAATATTCAGTTAATATAGCTTTAATAGTTAGTTAATGTAATGTTACTGTTCAATTAATATAGTTTTAGTGCTCAATTACTAAGATTTTAAAACAACAAGAAAAAGAAGCTCACCTTGATCTAACTGGTGACAACTGGCGTGAGTGGTCAGAGACAGGACTTTCCGATACTGCTCTCTCCACACTGGGTTCCCGGGGCAAGTTTCCCCGCAGTGCTCTCTGAGCAAAAGCACTAGCTGGAACTGCTGCGGAGGGCAAATCCTCCTTTATCACCACCACCTGCTCTTTGCCCTCCTTTCTGCTGTTTTCCTCTTTCTGGGAAGTCCGCATAGGAGATCCGTGTCGGGAAGACCCTAGAATGTTGATGATGGATGAAAACAGTCACACATGATACACCTTGCATGGGGAAAAACACAACGAATGAAAAACCGAATTTGCATGCATACAGACATATATAAATATACTCATATACATACATACATACATGCAGACAGACACACTACCAATTTTCCGACAACCTTGGTTCCAGGTTCATGTCAGATTATCCATGTTGTTGAATTTAAAAGTGGTTACATAATAATAATTCTGAGTAAATTCTTAGAAGACTGCTGTCACATTAATAATTTTTTTTTTCCTACTAAACCTTCACTACACACTTTTGTTTATTCACTAGAAACCAACCCTTCAACTATGATAATATGAAGATGCAAACATTGAAAAGCAAAAAAAAAAAAAAGAATCTAAAGCCACACACTAACTTCCTAACCAGTGGACCCCTCACCAAATTGAAAGTGAAGTGCATATATTTATCATTTCTTCTTTCATGTTGACACTGTGTTCTTTGTGCAGTGAAGGTAAGTTAACTATTAATTTACTTTGCACACAGAAAGAATCCTTAGTCGATTCACATGTGATGGTAGACTTAGCTTTAAACATTTGCACCTTCATATTATTAGTGTTAGCGAGTGTTTCGACTTTCTAATGAATAAATGCCTGTATGTCTTAAAGGCCAGATAGCGAAAAAATTAACAATAGTTGTTACGTGAGTACCTATAGTTGTCCTCACGTAACTATAGGTCAATTAAAATAGGTACCAGATCATCAGCTGTCAGAAATTGGTTACATACCTGTATGTGTGTATGCCTATATAAATATTATTACAATTAATAACTTGTTCTTTCAAACAAGTATATAATATCACACAAAAATATAGAAGTCAACATAATAGTAGTGGGGTATAATAAAAAATGTTGTATACATATATACAAGTTCGAAATACTGATTTGCCATTTCAACATATTTGGAAGATAATTAGAAGAGGGTCCAATTTATTCTAAGATTGGTTAAGCTAATTATAAACTGAGCCTTTAGAAAAAAGTTATTACATAGAGATATGTTGAAGCAACAAATTAATGTCCAAATAGTACATGTGTAACAACCAGAAGTGAATGAAATCTATGCGGACATATACACACACACACATCACATACATATGCAATATATATTTGTATACAAATGTGCATATATTGCATATGGGTTTCATATTTGCACACACACACACACACACACATATATAACATATTTACAGCATGTGTGTGTATCTATATATAGACAGAGAGATAGATATTTACAAGCAGTTAAATATATATCCGATCTTAGAGCGACCAATGGTTTTGCATCCATAAAGTGGTAGGCCTTATAGACAGCTCATCAGACTCAATGGCAAATGAGTGATCAATGGTTCCACTTTGTGGATGTGAAACCATTGGTTACTATTTAACCAGACATATATTTAACTGCTTGTAAATACATTACTGCTCTATTCTTTAGAATGTACTTCTTTTTGGGATATACGATACACCGACTATATATATACATATATATATATATATATATACACATATATGAAGCATGTACATAATATATGCATACATGAATACATATGCAATATATAAAAAAAACTCAACTCCGTCGGTCATGAATGACCATGGGCACACATAAGAGGTTCCCCTCTGGGGCACAAGTCTGGGTGGAATGTTGCCTCACCAGCAAACACATAGCCTCGGGTTGTTTTTTATGGAAGACCAGCAGTCACCCATGCATACCAGTCTCTCCTCTCCATGCCACCAATGTTATCCAAGGGAAAGGCAAAGGCTGATACAGCTTGGCACCAGTGGTGTCGCAACTCATTTCTACAGTTGAGTGAACTGAAGCAACAGGAAAGAAAGTGTCTTGCTCAAGAACACAACACACAGCCTGGTCCAGGAACTGAACTTACAAACTCACAATCATAAGCTCAACACTCTAATCACTGAGCCATGCACCTTCACATATGTAATATATATATGCATATATTTTATATATGTATGTAAGTATCATATATTGCATGTGATACACATATAAAATACATAACAAATACGCATATACATATGTGTAAGTGCATGTGCATGGATATAATGATGTAAATGAATGTACACACACAATATGCATGTACCAGTGCAATCAGGCATGCAAACACAATTAAGCAACCACAGAAACCAATGACCTTATCAGGTTAGTAATGAAAGTTATTTGACAACAGATTTTGACAATGTTTGAAGTTATGAATAAATAGCTCCAACTCTGCCCTAATCATGGAGACCTATAACCAAAAGTGTTCCAGCCATGATCACACTGTCCATTTATATATATATCAAGTACTGCATCGTATGAAATGTTCTTCTATTTCATGATGTTAGGACTTGATTAGAGGAAGAGGTTTAATAGGGCCAGAATGTTTGGCACTGTCTATTGTACTCATCATAATTGAAATGTAAGTCAATAGACTGATGCTGTTTATTCTTCACCACATAATTATCTCTAATTACACTACACAGCAACTCATCCCTGAACACGTACCTGTACTCTGAGCCACAAACTCACCATTAAGCACATAGCCAATATAGTGAAATCCCTAATCCCATATTTGTACCCTAAAATCACCCACTAAATACATCCTGTACACTAAAATCCCTCCTTAAATACATACCAATATACTGAAACGCCTCTCTGAACACATATCTGCAAAATGAAATCCTCAACAAAGCCGACTTGTACTCCATCAACCCTCATTAAACCCTCATTAAACTCACTGCCAATCCTAACTTTACTCCCAGGACCCACAGACATACCTTCCCATTATCTAATTTTCAACATCTGGCAATTTATGATCCATTCATCTAAATCAGGGGTCGATGAACCAGGGTAAATTACCCCAAATGTGGTAAAAATGAAATTCTTGGAGGTAATGAGGACTCATTAGACAAGAAAATTACACAAAAAAACATATTCCTCGTTATCTATGATTTTCTTCCTTTCAAATCAAGCGGGGTTACGTCAGTGTAAATAAATATATTTTGGGGTAATTGGTTAAAAAAGTTCTCCGGCCCCTGATCTAAATGTACCTTATTCAATGCTCCATCTCCATCAAAGAAGAAATAAAAAAGGAAAAAAAAACCTTATATGAGGGTGACAAGCACTAAGTAGAATCTTTTGTTCTTTTCTCTCAGACATTCTAGAAATATAGCAGCTGTGGTTACATATCTTGCAGCAAACCCAGACTGTACATTATCCAGCCTAGCTCTAATATTGAACCCCTCGCCATAACTTTTCTTGCATAGTTCATCAAGGTTGAACCTTCTGTAACTGAACATTTCAAGCATACCACTTGGGAAGAAAGGATTGGGCCTTGATTATGGGCATAAAAACAAACACTGCCTCTCATAATACAGGAACAGATAATGTCCCCACAGGTAACCTGTCTGCTCAATCCTCTCATTCACATTAACATGTGTGTGTGTGTGTGTGTGTGTGTGTGTGTGTGTGTGTGTGTGTGTGTGTGTGTGTGTGTGTGTGTGTAAATACATCATTCATACACACACACAGAATATGATATTGATGATTAACTGAAAAAGACAACAGGATCAAGAAATCATCCAGCATCGAAAGTAGAAAGAAAGAGACAGATTTGGTTAGAAAGAATGTGACATTAATGAGAAAAAGGTTTTAGGCATGCATGCATGCTTGCAAACCACACACACACACACACACACACACACACACGCGCGCGCGAGCGCACACACACACAGAGGTTTTTCTCATTAGTGAAACATACATTAGAAATGAAAACATTCTCCATCCACTAATACATCTTTGCTGCCAAACAAAATCAAAGACCCAACCCTGAAAGTGTTAACAGAAGGGCATGGCTGAAAAGGCCAGTCAGTGGGTTAGTAGGGTGCAACCTAACAACCAGATCCCCTTAAACCAATGCTCACTAGGAGGGGGAGATAGCATGGTGTAGCAGGGGGAAGGGTAAGCATTTCTGAAAGCAGGAACAAGAGCAAACAAAAAATAAATAAAACTTTTTAAAATTCCACAAAAAATAAAGTGAAAAACAAAATCATTTAATAATTAAAAAAATAATTTTTTTCTTTAAAAACGTTATTATTATTAATATTATCATTACTATTATATATATATATTACACAATAATAATAATCATGAACCTTTCTACTGTAGGCATAAGGCCTGGAATTTGTGGGGAAGGGATAAGTCAATTACATCGACTCCAGTATTCAACTGGTACTTATTTTATCAAACCCAAAAGGATGAAAGGCAAAGTCGACCTCAATGGAGTTCAAATTCAAAATTTAAAAGGGAACAAAGTGCCACTAAACATTTTGCCTTGCAAGCTAACAATTCTGCTAGCTCACTGCAATAATAACAGTAACAATAATAATAATAATAATAATAATAATAATAATAATAGATGGGAAAAAACAATGAAAAACAACATAACAAAACTTAAAAAATCAACAAATAAAGCAGTAGGATTTTTTTTCACCTGAGCTGTGGCAAGAACTGGAGCCACGAGAGGATACTTTCTTGGGAGTGCCTGGTGGTGAGGGGAGAGGTGTCGGACCATTCCCGTTAAAGCGACTTTCACAGCCTGAAGAAATAGGGTTGGCAAATCAGAATTGGTTTGAAATACATACGTGTTTGTGGTTTTGGGTGTGTTTCTTAATGATTTGTTTTGCATTTTTGCACAATAATAATAATAATTTCTAATGAGAGCACAAAGCTACCAATTTGAAGGAGAGCAGTTGATTAAATCTAGATTAGTATTTAACTGGCCGTCTATTTTATCATCCCAGAAGGAAAAAAGGGCAAATTCAACCTAGGCAGAATTTGAACGCAGAACATGAAAGGACAGAAAAAATACAAGCTATTTTGTCCCATGTTCTACTGATTCTGCTAACCCATCATCTTCCCAACTATATTAATAATCCTTTCTACTATAGGCACAAATATGAAATTTAAAATATTTTTACTGGGAGGGTGCGAGTCCGTTACATCAATCCCAGAATGTAACTGGTACTTAATTCCTCAAACCTGGAAAGATGAAAGGCAGAACTGACCTCAACAGAATTTGAACTCAGAACATACAGATGAACAAAATGCTGCTAAACATTTTGTCCAGCATGCTTACAATTCAGCCAGCTTGCTGCCTTGGTGGTGGTGGTGATAATAATACTAATGATAATAATAATAATGATAATAATAATAATAATCCTTTCTACTATAGGCACAAGGCCTGAAATTTTGGGAGACGGGACAAGTCGATTACATCGACCTCAGTGTTTCACTGGTACTCAATTTATGGGCCCCGAAAGGATGAAAGGCAAAGTCAACCTCAGCCGAATTTGAACTCAGATCGTAGAAACAGGCAAAATACCGCTAAGCATTTCGTCTGGCACGCTAACAATTCTGCCAGCTCACCACCTTAATAATAATAATAACAATAATAACCATTGTTATTATTGTTGTTGTTGTTGTTATTTCTTACATAGGCACAAAGCCAGAAATACAGAGCAGGGAGGGAACAATGAATTATGTAGGCATCCGGTATTTAACTGCTACATTTTACTGGTCCCAGAAGGATGAAAGGCAATGCTTTCTAACATATACACAACCATACAAATTTTTATGGTTGGTTTGTGCAACTGCATTTTAACTATGACATATTTTACTGACACCATCACCCACCCACCTCTGGGGCAGAGGGATGGAAAAGTCTGCCCATATTCCACTTTACTATAAATAATAATAATAATAATAATAATAATAATAAAATGAAAACAAAAATTGCAGGAGACACTAAAATGATAATAAAATAAAAAATATTAAATAAGCATAGTGTGGTTTGAGGGATGGCTTGGGTGCATGTAACATTGAAATTTGAAACCTGTAGAAAAAAAATTGGTTTACAGAATTCCTTGCAATAGGAAAAAAATACAATCAAAATTTGATGACAGAAACTAAATACATTTTTTGGAAAAGTGAATCTTGAAGCATATACAGCTATAAATAATAGCATGTAAATAACTGGGTTGAAACCTCTTTTGGATAGAAAATGGAAAATGTCAAAAGCGGGCCACAAGACACAAACCAATATCTCCTATACCAATGGCAGGAGCCTATTATGGACAGCATTCAACTTTTACTATCCAAAAAGGTTTCACAACCAAAAATTTATATGCTGTTATTTATACAGCCATATGTGCTTTAAGATCCACTGTTCCAAAGAAGAATTATTTCATGTGCACTTGAAAGTTTAGACATTCTTATAACATATAAATTCATTTTGGCAGAATCGTTAGCATGCCAGACAAAATCCTTTGCAGCACTTCCTCCAGGTTTTATCTTATGGGTTCAAATTCTACTGAGGTCAACTTAGTCTTTCACCCTTTCAGGGATGTCAAAATAAGTACCAGTTGAGCACTGGGGTGATGTAATCAACTAGCTCACTCCCCCCACAAATTTCAGCCTTTTACCTATGGTACAAAGGGTTTTGCGCATATAGTAGAAAGGATTATAATATATATTAAACATAACATATTACATTATTGCTTGATATCAACAAGTACACTATTAACAGCAGCACTACAGATTAAAACAGAAGTAGCCATAAATATATACATAACTTGGGATTATATAAATCCAAATTATGCAAATAACACATCTATATAAGATAAACCAGGTACCCAACTCATCTATAGCCTACCTCACAGAGCAGGCTCATTATGATGGAAATAACAGCTAAATCTCAATCAGATTGTAGTGTATCTCCTTTCGAATTAAGAAAGGACACATTAGATGTTGTAGTCCTATATATATTGTCTCAAAAACAGAAATATAAATGGAATGGTCATATCTGGTATACCTTCAATCACAGGTTGTGAGTTTTATCACTGATATCCTAGAGCTGAACAACAATAAGGGAATATGTAAATTATACAATATAAAAGGAAATATTTTTAGGGATAAAAAACTGTAGTCAGTTGTGATGACTACAAACTACAACTAGCCCCTAATTAGGAAGAAAAGCAAATCTGACCTCAGTTAAATTTGAACTTATAACACAAAAGTATGTAACTTATTACTGTAAGCCATTTAATGAGACACTAACACTGCTATAACACAATCCCCACTCAGTTATAATAATAATAATAATAATTATTCCCTTTCTTCTCCACATCTTTTATGTAACCCCCATACATAGTAAATTGTCCTTGTAATGTCCTCCCTGATTGAAACCCCTTCACAAATAAAAGAAATCATCATTCCTACAACTGTTTAACACAGCACCTTCACTGGGTGATGAAACAAGGTGTCAGCTGTCCTCAGCCAGTGAGCTATAGTAACCTCCTCCATTTAGATTTCAAGAACTTTGTGGAAGATTTCTGCCGTTCCAATCAACGCTATTTTATGTTCGTGAGTTTGTCTTCACATTTACCTTTTCAAACTAGTTTGTGAGCTTCGTATGTATAGACCCCAGGATTCCAACAATAACAGTTCACCTTCTTCAATGACCATTATTATTATTATTATTATTATTATATCCGAAGGCGGTGAGCTGGCAGAATTGTTAGCATGCCAGACAAAATGCTTAGCGGCATTCCATTCATCTGCACATTCTGAGTTCAAATTCTGCCAAGGTCGACTTTGCCTTTCATCCTTTCAGGATCGATAAGTACCAGTTGAGTACTGGCGTCAATGTAATCAGTTATGCCCCCTCCCTAAATTTCAGGCCTTGTGCCTATAGCAGCAAAGATTATTATTATTATTATTATTTCTAACATAGATACAATCACAAATTGGGGGGTGGGGGTCACCTTTGGGATATATCCTTTATCAACCCAAAAAAGATGAAAATCTTAGACGCCTCTACTGAGATTTCCCCACTGTTTTACTAACTGTGTCACACATTGCTTCTTTATTCACTAAAAGGCTAGACATGATGTGACAGGAAATAGCTAATCCCATCTAATAACACCAGCATTACACTGGTTCTTATTTAGTCCAAGTCTGGAAAGATGAAAGGTCAACTGAGATTCAAAATGAGATCAACGTAACGTAACTCTATACTGCAATACATTTTGTCAACATCCTGCCAATTCTGCTAAGCACCACCACTACTAACAACAAAAATATGTTCACAACTGAAACAAAAAGAATATGTAAACATTTAATACTAACCATAATAGAACATGTAATTCGAAATCATATATAAATACATATAAGAATATTACTGGTGCATACATACATTCATACATATATTATAGTCTCATACATATATCATAGATTCACACATACAAGCTCATATTGCAGATATACAATGTATGTGCGTGACACACATATATCATAGATATGTGTGTGACACATAGATACACAATATGTCTATGATATATGCATATATATATATTACAGACTCATAGATATGCAATGAGTGTATATTACAGACTCATATATTATAGATACACAATGTATGCATATATGTGTGTATACATGCGCATGCACGCACGCACACACACACACACACACACACACACACATAGAGGAGAAGTGTATGTCATTAGCTTTAAAATTTCAAAGTAGATATAAACAATATACACATCAAATATTTCTATGGTTACAAAGAAGCCATATTATAATCAAGAGATATCACAGGAAGTATTTAAAATGCATATACAAAGATATAGCAAAAATAAATATATATATATATATGTATATATATATATATATATATATATATATATATATATATATATATACATATATATATATATACAAGCACAACATTCATGCAATGTTCAGTTAGACAACAGGATTTTTAAAAAATGATATTCAAAATTTGTGTTTATTATCTTAAGATTCAAATAATCCAAATGGCATTTCTCCCAGTAATCTTACAAATAAAGCTGTAATTTTATTATTATTTTGTTATATTTTATTGTCTTATTTATCATTAAATTTATTTTGTATTATATTATTATACCATCATATACCAATGTTGTTTTATTAATCTGGTAAAGAAGTAAAATAGTATGTATACAATAAAAAAAACCCACCTAGTTGTGACACCTTAAATTACTTTAAAATGAAACATTTTATTATAAGTAAGCAGTGTTAGTTGATTATAAACATATGAAAAGTAGAAAATTCCATCAAGAAAAAATTATTTCATGCAAAGAAAATAAATAAATGAAGAGATCATAATAGATCAAGATGGCAAACAACTTAGATGAAACAAATTGGGATGGAAGAAAAGTGTCATAAGTGAGTAAATAAGAATCCCCTACATGCTAGAAGCAAAACTTCCAAGTCACACTGCAACTGCCTTAAAAGAAAGGTCAAACTGGATAACGTACACAATAAAAAAAATAAATGGAATGAACAATGTTGGAATGCCTCTAATAATCTTGATGATATGTGCTCATAGTGATCAATGATCAAACACTGGTATCCAAGCTAAAGCTAAAGAGACTGGTATTCAAACCAATGGGAAATTTAGCTTTCATTTTACAACCCCTAAAAATAAGAGTGGATGATGATACTCCAAAAAGAAACAGAGACATCACAAATGATTAAGTAAAAAAGGTTTAAACATCATAACTTCCCATCTGTCTAATCTCTGTCTAAAACAAAATGCCGTTTGTTTCGTATCTTTGCAGTGGGAACACAGTACGTGTGTGCGATCAGAGATGAAATCCAGCCCCTTCAGTTAGGATCCTGGCAGGCAAACAACTTGATCAGTTGTGACTGTGATTTCTCTTCTTTCCTGGAACTGTCAGTTTTACCAGTATAGGTAGGAGAAGAACATGACTGATATGATGTGTGGTATAACACATCTGTAGTTAAAGAACAAATTCGACCCATACACATCCTCACCTTCTCACACACACACATACAAGTAAAATTTCAAAGTTGATAGTAAAGAGATGCAACAGGAATCTAATATCAGAATAGTAATCCTTAAAAGATGCATACAAGAAATATAATAATCCAAGACTGTGACTGGCAATGAAAATTACCTTTATTTTATCGAAAGAAAAGTAGGCAGTGTTCCCACAAGCATAACAACGTTTCCCAAGCTATTTACTTTTCTTTAGACTGTATATAAAAAAAAGTGAGGTTTCCACCATTTTCCCCAACATCAGGCACTAATAATGTATCTAAAGATTTTACAATCATATTTCTGGTTAGTAGTGTACCTAAACATTTTACAGTCATATTTCTGGCTGTACATCAATGTGTATAAGAGATGTTAGCAAGAGGAAGTGGGTTAGAGAGGGCTGCAGTTTGAGGGGTTAAAAAGATGAGTAACCCTAAAAAAAAAAATTTTTTTAATCATTCGCCTAACGAAAAAGATCTGGTGAATGTGTCCTAATATGGCACTCAGAAGGAGACACAAATATCATTAAGAAAATATCCCCTACATATGGTATAATTTAACCCTTTACACATGAAAGCTTACTGGTGCACTAATTACTTTGTCACCTAAGGAGATAGCCTACTAGTGTAAAAAGTAGGGTGGTCTGCAATAAAACGAATCAATCCAGAATAAGCTACTGGTGCTTATTTTTACTGAGTCACTGGGGAAGAAATGCAAGGATGACATGAATGGGATTTGAAATCAGAATGAAGGAGGACATCACTGAACACTATCACTTACTCTACTTAATACTTTGGCGTTTAAACCAACCATATCTGGCCAAAATAATCTATGTTTTATCATCGAACTGGCCAGATCCAGCCTCTCACACTTAATCTACAATATTATTCTAAAAATAATCACATTCACTGCAATTTCAAGGTTATGAGATAATGAATGATTAATTCAAAACAGTATGACTATATAAGATTCACATTTGACACAGAAATCTCGATGCTAAAGGGTTAGTCACATTACTAGCTGAGCTGCCTCCACCAGTGTATTGTGATACTTTACTGTCTAAGCTACTCACCTCTACTACTGCAATCTAGCACTGTATTGTCACACTTTACTTATCTTAGCTACTTCAACCTTTACTCTTCTTATCTGAGCTACTTATACTTATACTCAGCTTATCTCAGCTACTTCTACCTATACTCTACTTAGCTACTTCTACCAGTTTTATGACACTTCACTTTACTGTCTGAGTCACTCTGCCATTTTATTGAGGAACCAATACCAAAGAGTTTGTCAAGTACTCAGCAAGACTAATGAGTCCTCTCTCTCACATTATTTCCATTCACTTGCTAATCACTTTATAGGGTGTGCATGATGCATTTTATTACGGCATTAATGCTAGTAAGGGTTGCTTTGTCTCCTGCAAAATTAAGGCGGTCTTCAGTCATTGGAGGCAAATATGACTAGGATTATGAAAAGAAGGGAGTGGATACCATAAGGATGAAAGAGGATAGAATGAGTGTAACAGAGTGAAACAAGGTGATGGTAGAAGATTAAGTAATAGAAGAGAGATGGTTGTTGAGAAAGATATTGAATGGAAACATGAACAGTGTAATGGGGGGGGGGGAATAATGATGGGTGACGGTAAGATATAGAGAGTAAGTGGTGGAAACACTAAAGATGTATGGTGGTAAATGAGAATGGTAGATATGAATGAAGAGTTGCATAGGGAAAAGAGAATGGCAGCTTGTAGTAGAGGGTAAAAATATCTGAAGATGTCTAGAAAGAAAGGGAAAAAATATTTTTTCTCAATTTGGGACTTGAACAAAATATCTCTAATGCCTTGATCATATTGAGTGGAATCATCAACGAAAAAATCAGTTCTAGGAAGTAATCAAAATAAAACCAGTTAAAATGAATGAAATATACTAGGACACATACACATACATAAACACAGATGCACAGAATTACATGCACACAAACTATGTGATTATGGAAATTAAGAAAAAAAATGAAGTATCAAAGAAGTCTTAGCTCTTAGTTTAATTTACTAATTAAGTTGCTCAAATGTACACTGACAACATCATGGCAAATTGTGAGGTTTCTTTTTTTTTTTTTAATTAACATTTAGCAATATTCCTGGAAAGTTGAGAAACAAATTCTTTTCCACAATTCTTTCCACACAACTAGAAGCTAGATACTGTAAAATAATAATAATAATAATAATAATAATACAAAAAAGAAAGGGAGTGAATAAAGCCAAGAATAGAAAAACAACAAAACCAATATCTCACTGATACAAAAAACAACAAACAAAAGCAACCCTAATGAAAAATGTCAGAAATCAAAATTATTTATAAAAATACAAAGTCAAATAAAATTAGATGATAATTATTTCTGTGAGCCACTGCAGAGGATAGTCTACATGTATGTACATGTGTCATATATATATATATATATATATATATATATATATATATATATATATATTGGTCAAGTCAGTCTTTTGCTAGTCTGAATTTTGCCTGCAAGTGCACAGAGTCTTCAGGCAAGTTACAACTGAAGGAAATGTATGTGTTTGCATTTTGATTTTGGCAATGTATGAGTGTGACTTCCATAATCTTCTATTTTTGAAAGGAATTTTATAAGGTATGTTAATGCACTCCCCTAGTATTTTCCCATCTAATTTTGTTTTGCATCAACATTTACTACATTATATATTAAATAATATAGTAAATGTTGAGATATCTCAACATTTGCTCTTATGTTCAGTTAGGATGAGAACAATTTTACGTTAATCTGGGTTACTCTATACTTTTGTAGAGTAGAAATTTATTATTCTTGGACAAGAATGTTAACAGTGACTTTGAAGTTTTGGCCAGCAGTCCAATGATGGCTTAGCTGGGCAAAACTGTCCACAACATTCTGTCTAAGAATGATAAATATATATTATGTATATATACATATATGCTGATTGCATCTTCTTGTCAGATGAGTGCCATCGCTCCGTTGAATGGTGCATGATCATGTGCAAACAAGTAGCTTTTCAGTCCAGCTTCCTTTCTGCAGGAACATTCACAGATGTGATGCTTATTTCTCTTTACAGTACAAATGTACCATGGTTCACATTACAGGAGAACCATCTCACAAGCAGCTTGATTTCTCCCTGGCTCACGTGACTTTAGAAGACTGACAAACCAAGCCCTTGAGAGAAGAAATTGTCCACACAAACACACTACAATTCAATCCCTGCTGGGATCCTGCAAGTGCTGCACTTGGGCCCCACTTACAGAATGGACACTTCAAAGCAGCATCATTTGATTTTAACTCAAAGATACCACTCTTTACTTGATAGTCTTTGTCTATATTGTACAGTTTTTAGCCAATGTCTCCCAGACATCCATAAAGCCAAAGTAGAAACAGGCATGACCAAATGTTCAAGAAGTTCACTTCACACCTGTTAAGTCTTGGAGTTCCATCCCACAGTATGGCATCTTGAGCAAGTACCTTCTTAGATCAGATCAACCAACACAAGGCTTCTCAACGAAATTGAGTAGAAGAGAAACAGTGGAAGCCTGTCGAATGGACTATTATTTTAAAGAGCCAGCCTTGTCACAGTGCCTCATGATGGTTCTGGCTGAGGATTAGGTTAATGGTACAAGTGTCAGTGAAATACTCAGCCACTTACACTACAATTAAATGAATAGGGAGATCAGCTGAGCGAATATACTAGATTACTTATTCTTAAAACTAGCAGAGATTCATTTACTTCACGCATACACACACACACACACACAACAGAAGTGTTCAGACCAGTCCCTCTGGTGGTGAAAAGCACTCATGTCAGTGCCATGTAAAAGTGCCCATGCAGAGCCACATAAAGACACCTGTGCAGTGCTACATAAAAGCACCAAGCACACTCTGTAAGAGGGTTGGCATTAGGAAGGGCATCCAGCCATAGAAACCATACCAAATCAGACTGGAGTCTGGTGCAGCTCCCCAACTTGCTAGCTCTGGTCAAACCATCTAACCCATGCCAGCATGGACAATGGGTGTTGAATGATAATACAGACACACACATACATACATACACATAAACATACAAACACACACGTGCATATGTGTGTGTGTATGTGTATATATATATATATATATATATATATATATATATATATATATATATACACACACACATACATACACATATGCACACATATATAAATACAAACATATATAAACATAAATGTTTGCACGATTAAGAATGTGTGTATGGCCTTAAAATTATAAACAAAGCTATACACACCTCATAGAGAATGTCTACCCTGTTATTGTGTGTGCATGCAAGTGAGAGTGTACATGTATGTGAGCGTTTCCTCTGGAAGGTATCCTACCAAGAACTATTACTGAAAAAACCATGCACTCAATGTTGTGTAAGCAACTGAGATTTCAACACCTTTGAAAATAAATTTCTACAATAAAATTCAGAAAACAAAATTACATTCAAATACAGAATATTGAAATAAGGAATAAAATTATGAATATTATAAATTGTAATTAGCTAAAAGAGAGACAACGTTAAAAACAACTTGAAAAATGCAAAATAAAACATACATATACACACACACAAAAACAACAAACATTATGCATATATATATATATATATATATATATATATATATATATATATATATATACACACACACACAAATATATATATGCATGTCCATACACATTTGTATATATAAACACACACACACACACACACACATGTACACACATATGTATGCATGCATACACATATTTAAGAACCAAAAATAGTTGCAATAACATCGGTACGAAATCTATCAACATGTACTAATAACCTTCCCAAAATGTAGATACACTAAACATTAGAAAAAAAAAATAGTACCAAGTTTGTTTACATAGCCATGCAGCTTTGATGCAAGCAGGTTGAAATAAAGAAAATAAAGATTAAATAAGATATATAAAAAATATGTAAAATTTTACAAAGTGAACCAAAATGCAGTTTACTACACACAGCATATCAAGTCAAATACAGTCAGAAAAGCCAGTCACCAAGTGATATTACACTATTAGGATATATATTTATATTTATATATCATTCCATAATGGCTACCTCTGAAGAGCACAGGGTTACATAACTGGACTGTTACCTAACACTCTGTTGAACCCTTAGTGCGAAACTGAGAGGTAAGATCAGCTGTAATGGATATATAATACAGTACATTTCTATATATATACATATATGAGAAATTGGGATGACAAAGGCATAAACAATTATGCTATGAACTTCATTAGCTTACAGTTGTTTCTGCTATAAGATGCAATGCACTCATATTTGAAATGCTTGAGTATTACCCAATAGCTTCATCAGATATACATATATATATATGACACACTATTCTTTTACTAGTTTCAGTCATCAATTACAGCCATACTAAAGCACTACCTCCAAAGATTTTAGTTAGTCTACTATATTGTGCCCTGTACTTACAACTGTCATATATTTATTTTAGAAGCTGTTTTTTGCATGAAGGCTTGCAACTCATCACTCTGATTCATAGAGGTAACCATGGGCTCAGGTACACGACCTGATACCATGAAATAAAGTGAACAGAGATGCTTATGATTGTGAAACAAACTCCATAACCACAAAACACTATGTCTGTGAGTTAGTATAATTCATTAGATACCTGTGACAGATGTGATAATTAACAAAAATCTAGTATTCTTCAAAAAGGAATTCCACCAAGTACAGCCCCTCCCTTCACATTCTCACAATCAGAATTGGAGTGAACCAGTGACTGGACCACCGGAAACCTTTAACCAATGGTATTACTGTTTAAAAACTGTGACATAACAAATCAAGAGCAAGCAAGGAGTTTGAGCCAAGGTTTAGTACATGTTCTTATTTTCAAGCATTATTTAATAATTTTTAAATGCTAAAGTTTAATCCTTTAGCATTTAAACCAGCAATACCTGGCCCAAATATTCTGCCTCTTTTATGTTGAAATTGCCCTGATCCAACATCTTACACTGACCCTACAATTTCATTCTAAAAATGAATTATAATATCATCGAAATCTTGAAGCCACAAGATAAATGATTAATTCAAAACAATTTGAATAAGTATTACATTTGACAGAATAATCTGAATGCTACTGGGTTAATCAACACACAATAGTTTTTCTCCAATCTACATATCAGTATTTATACAGATTAAAGAAGTTGAACCCCCCCCCCAAAAAAAAAAATATATAATGAAGGAAAAGAAACATGTAAAGAAAGTGGGGGTAAATTTAAATATTGGTTTCAAATTTTGGCACAAGGCCAGACAAATTTCGGAGAGGAGTAAATTGATTACATCGACCCCAGCACTCAACTGCTACTTATTTTATCAACCGCAAAAATATGAAAGGCAAAGTCGACCCTGGTGGCATTTGAACTCAGAACATAAAGTCAGAAGAAATGCCCCTAAGCATTTTGTCCAGCATGTTAACTATTCTTCCAGGTTACCATCTTCAGAAATTTAAAAATTAAAACACTAAAAATGAACACTGATATTGAGGAAAGCTGTCTGTGGTTAATCAACTAGATATAGCACATAAATCTCTTTTACATCACACTTTAGCATATTGCAAGAAGAAAAGGAAAGATGTACTCAGTAATGTAGTTCTAGACATAGTATGTCTATATGAATATGACATGATGGGCAAGGCTAGAATACATAGCTCAGCCAAATCAGTGCTTCACAGGAGCTTAACACCAATAACACTGACATATCAAAAGTATAAGAAACTGAATAAATCCCACGATTATGATTATTACAGTTTTTTTGTTTTTTTTACCCGAGCAACATAACAATGTCCTCAAATGATGTAGTATTTGAGCTCAAAATGAAGAGAGATATTTAACTAATTGTTTAAAAGAAAATAAAGCTGGTGATAAATCATTTCTGTCCTTCTGCTGATATTGAAATGACAACAACAATAGCAACAACATCTGAAACATTGACCAACGACAACAATGACGACACGTATATGTATATAATCCAACTTTCCAGTGTCATGCATGTAATCTTGCTCCAAAAAGAAGTGGCAGAGGTGTTGAATAGATAGATAGATAGATAGATAGATAGAGAGAGAGAGGTATGGAAGCAGATAAATAGATAGGTATGTAGATAGATAGATAGATAGATAGATAGATAAGTATGAAGATAGACAGATAGATAGAGAGGTATGGAGAGAGAGAGAGGTAAAACAATATATATGTATAGAAAAGTATAAAGAAATATAAAGAGCGCAAGAGAGATAAAAAGAAAGAAAAAGAGTGGCAGAACCTCAGCTAAAAACAAATTCTCAAGGAGCAGTGAAGAGAGCGAGAAAGGAGAGCTTACCTACAATAGAGGCTAGCCTATGAGGGTTGATACCACATGGGCCACATGACAACAACGATGAAGAAGATGATGACTTAGAGCTCGTTGAAACTTTCTCCTGCAACTTGTCACGATTTTTACTTGACTCCCGATCCATTTTTATCTTACCTGAAAAGCCCCAGTAGTTGTTAGTATTATGGAATGCATATTTCTTTACAAACTCCAGCAGCTGTTAGGTTCACAAGACAATCTCATAACAAATTCCAGCAGTTGTTAGACTTTCAAAATATTTTACAAGTTCCAGCAGCTGTTAACGTTTACAAAACAATCTCACAACATACTTCAGCAGTTGTCATGTCCACAAAGTACACGTCTTATTACAAACTCCCGCAATTGTTAGGCCTACAAAACAACCTGATTAATTAACTTGAGTAGCTAATAGGCTTTGAAAATACCAATACAGACTCCAGCAGTTGTTAGGTCTACAATACACACATATTACTAACTCTAGCAGTTGTTAGGCTTTCAGAAAGCCATTACAAACTTCAGCAGTTAAGCCTACAAGGTAATCTTGTTTCACACTCCATTAGTCATTAGCTCTACAAAACGCATTATAAACTCCAGCCGTTGTTAGGCTCTCAAAACACATTACAAACTCCAAGAATTGTTAAGTCTACAAGATAATCTTACTTCAAACTTCAATAATTATATCTACAAAATGCACTTTACAAACTCCAGCAATTGTTAGTTCTACAAAATACAACACATCACAAATTCCAATAATTGTTATGTATACAAAAATACATTTCAATACAAGCTATTCCAAGCACGTTTTGGTATCTCAATTTTATTCTTTTCCCCCACGTTTATTCCTAAATTCATCTCCAAAGTGTTTTGTCAATTGTATTGTGACAGTTTCTTCTATATTACCATGACATTGTATTTTCTCTATTCTTTTACTGAATCCAGTCATTAGACTGTGGTCATGCTGGGGCACATCTCCCACATTATGATCAATTACGTCCATCTAAATTTTACCTGATATTTATTTATTTTATCTGCTGTGAAAAGATAAAACAGAGCTCACCTGTGCATGATTTAAATTCAGAATGTAAAGAACAGATGCTTCGGTAATTCCACCATCCACTGTCTAACACACACACACGCACACACACACACACATACATACAACTTGAATTCCAAAGAAGCACAAATATTTTTGTTTTTTAAACTTTGGTACACCAAAGGATACATTTATATGTGAAAAAAACCATATGCAATCATACAGTACAACAAAAACCAAGAAAATTAATACCAATATGCAAATTAGCTTCTGCACGAACTGAAAAAATTGAAAAAAAATCTATAATATGCTTATGAGCTGTTTTTTCTTGTTAACACAGCACCAAGTCCATAGAATATGGAGAATTTCATCAGAAAGTTTAAAAATTGCACCATCAATGTGATATTCATGCCATGCTTCTGTGAACTTGTGAGTATAATTTTCAGTTATTATTAGGTGATAAACATACTTCAAGATATATACACAGGGTGCAATGGGTAAATTGTTGCCATTTTATATTTTTAATTTCATGCATGAGCATTGTTCATTTTTGATTTTGTCGACTATACAGTATAGTAGGGTCAGTTGGACACTGTCTGGGAGAAAAACAGCACCATGACGCAATTCACTCTGCCACAAATTTGGAAGTAATATGCTATACTGCTTGGTATTCATGCCAGAAGCTCTAATATGAACATTTCAGAGTGTTTGGGTGTCAATCTGAAGACAATGCAGAGGATTCGGAAAGAGTTGGATGAGTCTAATGGTGATTACAAAGGTACGGCAGCTTGGAAAACTCACCCTGATCATTCTGATGAGAAAAGAACTGAATTTGTTGGTGAGATCCTGGCCACAATTGACAATGATCCCACCAAGTCATTCAGGTCCATCGTCAGCGAAATAGGAATATCTGAGTTACTTATCAGACAGGTAGTGCATGAAGACATTTGGTATTTCTTATACAATAAGCGAAAGGGCCAATTTTTATCCCAAGCCATCAAGGCCAAGAGAAAAGACAACACTTCGAAGCTTTTGAACAAGCTCAAGCATCCCTTCCAACCGAACATGCTTTGGTTTTTCCCAGATGAGAAAAATTTCTGCCAGCATTAGATGGTGAACATACAGAACAACCATTGGCTTTCCGTGTCCCCAAAACATGTACTGAGAGGGATAAAAATCAAGCATCCAGTCAACATCATGGTGTCTGGAGTGATCACTAGTGATGGCGATGTTATGCCTCCATTCATCTTCCCACACGGCCTTAGACTCAACACAGAGGCCTACATCAAGTGCCTGGAAGAGGTATTGCTGCATTGGGTCAAGAGGTTGGCTGCTGGAAGAGCCTATGTCTGGCAACAGGACTCTGCACCATGCCACACAAGCAGGAGAACCCAGTCATGGCTGTCAAGCAATTTCTGCGACCACATCACCCTTAACATCTGGCCACCTAAGTCCCAAGACTGCAACCTCCTTGATTATTATGTGTGGGGCACAGTTGGACAAGAGACCAACAAAACTCCTTGTAACACCAAAGATGAACTGAAGGCAAGGATTATGGCAGCATTGACCAACGTAACCAAGAAAACCATCCAGAAGAGCTGCAAGAGATTCTGAAGTTGTCTGGAGGCCATGGCAATTTTATTGAATAAATTTACTCTTAAGTATTTCAAAATATTTTTATGTAATTTTGGTAAATATATCTGTTAAAATGAGATGTCAGTGTTATTTTCCTTTTGCATAATTTAGATGACAACTTATCCACCACACCCTGTGTGTGTGTATATATATATATATAGATATATATATATATATATATATATATATATATATATATATCCATATCCACAAGGTCCAATCCTTATTGAAGTGCAAAGGCTTGTTTTCCTCAGTGACCCAGAGAGCTATGCCAGCAGAGCACAGAGCCTCTTATGTTGGACAGGTCAAAGAATAGAGGCCAAATTAATATGGACCACCACTTCTCAGAGTGAGTGGCGGTCCATGTTTTTTTGGCATAGGGCCTCCATCCCTACTAAGAAAAAAAAAGCAAAGTTACAGAAAACTTCAAATTTCAAAACCAATGAGAATTGAGAGAGGAAGGCCTTCTCTTGCTGCAAGGCAGAGCAAGTATCTAATTGGAGAGTAGTAGTAAAAGGAAGCCCTGAGTCAAAAACAGTAGAGAAAGGTCAGCAATGGCTAATACTTCATAAGGAGCAAAGGGTTTGTGTGTGCATGTGTATTTGCATGTCGGTGCAAGAATAGCTGACCAGATTTTCTCTTACTAACTGGAATTGTTACAAGGTTGACATTAGATCATAGAGTTTCAAGCTAAGACACCTATCAAAGGTAACTTAAAGGAATTTGTAGGGTTTTGTGTCCCTTCTATAGCAATTATACAACTGAGGACAGATTAACTATACCCTGCTTCACACATTGAGTTCTCTTTCTTTCATTTGTAAAACCAAACATGCCTATATATATATGTGTGTGTGTGTGTGTGTGTGTGTATGTAAATATGTATATATTTGAATGCATCAGGCTAAAGATATATACATCAACAAGAGGAATGATGACAAAGTGGCATTTCAAGAAAAAACACATTTTAGTAGTTATTCCACCTCAAGTGCAAGCATTCTCTTGTCAATCCCCACACTGGAAACTCAATTTTAGCTTACAATACAACTGATCACGAGATCCATAAGATAAAATATGCTTAACAGGTTTAAATACTTCTAAGAGAAAATAATTTTTTTTTACTAATTTTTCTCCGCTGTTCCTTTTCCAATACATCATATTAGATTTTTAAAAACAATTCACACACATGAAACAAAAAAAAAAAAAAAGGGACAAAACATACAAAGTGCCAGAAAATTTGATAAATTTTATAATAAATTCTTCCACCAAAATATCTTTCAACCTTAAACTCTGTACCCCTTTTACACCCCATAAATGATGCACTGTAGACTGAAAAAATTCAGAAAAGAATATGAAACAACCAAAGAAAGGTAAAAAGTAGCTTCAAAAAAAAAAAAAAAAAAGTAACAAGAGAATTGATGCAAAAAAAAAAAAAACTGAAATATCAATAATAATAGTAATCAATAATATTATTGATAAATTGCAAGCTGTGGAGATACCATTTCTTTTGAATTATCATATTTATATGGGTGAACTGTTCATAACAGCAGCTAATTAAGTAATTAAAAACTAAATGAACAACCAAATCTCTGTTTAGTATTTGGGAAAATATTGAACATCACTGGGATACAACACAAGAGCGGGGTTTTTGGTTTCTTCTTGTTTTAGGGAGACATGTTCTGTTTTTTGTTTTTTTTTTATATCAATAAATATTCAAAGATCCAAGGATATAAAATAAGACTCACTTAGCCATATAATCACTGCACAAGGCAAAAATATACAAGAGGCATGAACGAAATTTAAACCAAAACTGTGCATAATGAGTGAAGAAAAATAAATAAATATATATATATAGATAGATATAATAAATGTATAAATAAATAAACAACCAAAGCTAGTGAATTCTTGTGAAATAAAAAAAAAGTATATTGATCAACTAAATTGCATTTCAGAACATTGAATTCTTCAAAAAATATATCACAAAAATACGATAAGCAGATATCGCAGCAGTAATGATGAGAAAAAGAGCAAGTGAGCGAACAAAATTAAATAGCTGAATAAAAGTGAGAGTGATAAAGAGAGAAAAATCAGCAACAGAAAGTCAAAAAAGGGAGAGGAAGAAGATTGATCGAGAGAGAGTTTTTTTACCTCCAGAGAGGGTCTTCACATTTGATAGTAGAGGAGCAGCTAGGCGCTTAGTTTCACCATTTTCTGCTGGGATTTTCACCAGACAGGCTTGCGGTAAGGTTGAACTTTTAAGAGTTTCTTTCTCTTGAAAAATCAGATGGAGAGAATTATGATGAAGGAGAGAAATAGAACAGAAATTGCGATGAAGACTCTTACCAAGTGCGAAAAGAAAAAGAGTATTAACAACACACGATGACCTGTAGCCATAATCAATAAGCTGATGATAGAAGCAATCAATAAAAAGCAGATGACAGACCAATCAATTTGACTGAATGACATGTAATGAATACACAACCTATGTGGTCATGTCTGGGCGACTTTGTGTTTTATGTATCTGTATGCATGTATCTATATATAAAGCTCTCCTGACAATTTCTTTAAGAGTTATGGAATCATAGTTGATAATTATTTCTGTAAGAGGCAAGAGAAATAATGATTGAATGGGAAACTTAAAAAAGAACTTTAATAAAGAATACTGACAATTGGAAACAAAATCTAAAATAATGATGGAAAGAAGAAAACAAAAGTAAACCAAAATTTTATCAAAACTCAGATGTTGCATAAAGATCATGATTCGCGGGTAAAATCTAAAGTTTGATAATGAATGTAACCATGTTGGAATTGAAATTAGTAATCTCCAACTGTGTGTGTGTGTGTGTGTGTGTGTGTGTGTGTGTGTGTTTAATCCTTTAGCATTTAAAGCTAGTCATATCGGGCCCATATATTCTGCATGTTTTATGTTCAAACTGGTCAGATTCGGCCACTCACACCTGCCCTACAATGTCACTATAAAGACATACAATCACATCACTGAAATCTCAAAGCTACAAGATACTTCATGGTTAATTTAAACCAATTTGAATAAATAAGCATTGTATTTGACAAAGTAATTTGAATGCTAAAGGGTTAAGAGGGGGGGGGGGGTTATGAAGTTGATAATTAGGAAGCTGTGTTCAGCAGTTGTGGGGGTCCTGGCAGGCAGAAATGACCCAGAAATCAGTTGAGGAAAACATTTGTCAGAATGATATCACATGTTTTCACATGAGGTGTTTGGCATGTAAGAACACTTCTGATGATGTGAGTAAAGACAGGGGTAGTGATATATCATGATATGGATTTATGTAGTCACACACATGGATACATGCACAAACACTGTATTTTTGTTTTTGTTTTTTTGTTTTGGCATACAAGCCAAGATTTTCAGACCAAAATTTAAAAAAAAGAAAAAAAAAAGGTAGGTCAACCAAGACACTAAGATGACTTTGGCAAACCAAATATTTCATGAGAAAAAAGGTGGAATTTGAAAAGTTAGTGACAGTGTTCGAATGTTTACATGTTCACACTATATTCTACATTGATTTGTATGCTGGAAAATACAGTAATGCTTTGCAATCAAAATGAATTAAAAGTGTGTGTGTGTGTGTGTGTGTGCTGGGCTGGGCATCCAGCCACAGCAACCATAACAAAGCAAGCAACACAGAACACAGTTCTCTGACTTGTTGGGTACTGTTGAGCAGCCAGCTGGGTGGGTGGGGGACAAACATTAAATGATAATGATGATATAACCTTCACTTTATATAGGCTTCTCATGCTGGCATGAGTTGGACAGGTCATCGCAGTGCAGGTCAGTTCTCATGTCAATTTACTGTCTTCCTAGATAGATGTGAAGACCAAGTTTTGTAGTTTTAGCATGATTTCTCTGTTTGTATGCTTGCTCTTCTTAACACTAAAAATTTTACAGAATGCAGTGAATGCATTTTTTCAAGGCACTGCATGTGTGTGTGTGTGCATTTCAGAGACAGACAGATGAACAGAAGAAAGAGACAAAAACATGCAGTTATCAGAAAGATAAGCCAATGCCAATCAGGTACCATTCTTATCATAGACAAGAGATAGACGGATAGCAAACAATATAGCCATTCTCTTGCAATGTAAGCACCACCCCAAAAATGGCAAAGCAAAACTAAGAAACAAAGAAAAACTGATTTCTAATAAATTACAAACCAAAATTTTTTTTTTTTTTTTTTTACTATCTAATCAGAAAGAAAACAGATGCTTCCACAACCAAATTTCAGACCAAAGAATATCATATGATATATAAATACTATACGGTAAAATTAATAAATAGAACAAACTATCCAAAACTAATAGTATTTTCATTCACTTTAAATTTGCTTTCCATGCCAGCATGGGTTAGAAGAATACATTTCATGAAAGCATTGTCTTTACAGCCAGATGCTCTTCCCACTGCTAACCCTTGTCTGTGTTTCAAGTAAGGAACATTTCATTTCACTTGTCATTGAAAGCATTCCCCTGATAAACTGTTGTGGTTCAGCATCCAGTTGCACTTGGAACATCCACTGCAGAGGATGCAAACAACTACAATGGCGAAACATATGTAGGGAACGAATGACATAAGCTTGTGAGTGATGATGATATTCTTGATGAAACTCTAAACTCACTAAGACCTGTCATACATCCAGCTGTACAGATAAGATTTACCACACATACATACATACATACATACATACATACATACATATATACACACACACACACACACACACACACACACACACACACACACACATTCACATATTTCATGTGTGCTTTGCTGTCATAGCAGAGCAAATAACCATTCATTAGGACATAATATATCTATAATCCCTGGTGATCTCCACAAACAGCAACCATGAGGCAGTGTAATATCATGCCGATCCTCATATGTGGGGTTGTATACAGACAGTTGCAGAAATACAGAACAAAGCGTTAAATAATAAATGGCAAAAGAGCATGAACTGCATAAATAAATCCATTTGCTTAGAGACCATAGACAAGGTCTTAGACATATTCAGTTAAGTTCTGAGAATGCTAAGAGAATATAGAGTAGTATTCATCATTTAGCATTGTTTTCTTTTGGTTTTTCCTTTTTTTTTCTTTCAACTGAAACAACTGTAAGAAAATCATCATCATCATCGTTTAACGTCCGCTTTCCATGCTAGCATGGGTTGGACAATTTGACTGAGGACTGGTGAACCAGATGGCTACACCAGGCTCCAATCTTTTCTGGCAGAGTTTCTACAGCTGGATGCCCTTCCTAACGCCAACCACTCCGAGAGTGTAGTGGGTGCTTTTACGTGCCACTGGCACAAAGGCCAGTCAGGCGGTACTAGCAACGGCCATGCTCAAAATGGTGTATTTCACATGCCACCTGCACAGGAGCCAGTCCTGCGGCACTGGCAACGATCTTGCTCGAATGTCTTTACACGTGCCACTGGCATAAGTGCCAGGAAGGCAACGCTGGGCACAGGTGCCAAATTTAATTATGCAAATCATGTTCTTTTATCATTTATTATTAATACTTCATTCACTACTTCTGCTGTAGTCTATATATATATATATATATATATGTATGTATGTATAGTATAGTCTGTAAAATGGTTAGCAGTCGGAAGGGTACCCAACCAAGCTAAAAAAAAGAAATATATGAGCAAGATGGAGGATCTTCCAAGTCATATAGAGAGGCAGCAGTTCCAAATAAGAACTCACTCAGAACTTACTTGACAACTCCTCAAACTCATGCAACCATAGATAGCAAATATAAAATGATGCCATATACATATATATATATATATATATATATATATATATATATACATTTATTTATTTATGTGTTTCAGCCAAGTGGCTGCGGTCATGCTGGTGCACCCCACCCCATTTATTCTAACTGACTACTTTGAAACACAAGGTTTTGAGGAACAAGAGGATAATGAACCAACCAACATAGTTGTCTCTAGCCATACACTGTACAAAAGATAGGTAACTTCCTTATTTCTAGAACAGATTCGTTCTTTACCACAAAGGGACAGGAAGACTACATTGCTAAGTGCTCCACCTCAGCTGACTAAAACCGACCGATTAAAAATAAGGAGTGACAGTGACAGTTCATTTACTGCTTTGTCACTTGAATAAACACAAAAATGAGAAATTTGGAGTAGAAATAGAACAAATCTGTTTTGAAGAAGAAAAAATTAAATGCATGCGTGTATTTAACAGACAAGCTAAAGTTGCTTCGGCAACAAATCCACACTCTTTACC